>NC_066523.1:14933735-14988735 GCF_024679095.1 Eriocheir sinensis | reverse complement strand
TGACTGTGGTGGTAGAGACAGTCCATGTGTAGGTGGTGATGTTGTTGTTGGCGAAGGAGGCGATGATGATTCTGGTGGTGATATAAATCTAGGAGGCTGTGTAGGAAAGTGATCAAGAGAAGGTAAGGTGGAGTTGCGTGCCTGGGTGGACTGGATAGACGAGCTGGATGATGACTTCGACAATTAACAGCGACAATTGAGAAGTGAAGGAAGTGGTTGAGAACAAGGAAAAATAAAAGATTGTATTTAGGCATTGGATATGGATGGAGCGGATGAAGGAGAGAATGGTGAAGAAAATGAGGAAGACCAACATAAATAATAGGAAAGAAGAGAGCGACAGAAAAGAATGGAAGAAGTGCATAACGTGTTAGATAAAATAAAACACGTTATAGGACACGAGAGCAAATAAATAAAAATGGAGTATTTATAGAAATATTTCACTGCGAAAGAAAAAAAAAAGGAAAAAACATAGTGCACGGGAAAAGGCTTATAATGGATACAAAAATATCTAGATACAACTGAGGAAAGGGATGAAAAAACGTTATTCAGGAGCATGAAACACTGGACGCCGCGAACTGTTCTCTCTGTAATTACAAGTCTAATATAACATTACTCGTTAAGGAGAAGCTCAGAGCCGAAAAGTCCCACGAGTTATTAACGCCTCAGCTTAGCGAGGGTGCCACATTTAAGCACTTAATTATGTCCATATTTCTCTGTACACTTCCAAAATATATTACGTTGGCGTGGTGTTTCTGGGTACGATTTCACCTACAGCATTTAGCTACAGGATATCTTATACGTGCGCTCATGTCTTCGGGAAATCATTTGTCTGACACTGGCATTTCGTTTTGGTGTCACTTTTTCGTGTCCTAGTAACTTCTTTTGTTATCCTTACATCTAATTCGTATTGTAACTTATTAAGAAAATTCCTTTGGTAGCTCCTTTTATTTTTCTAGTAACTGTTTTGATTTCTTTGTAATTTATTTTGTTGCATGTGACTAAAACTGACATTTTTTTTTTACAATTCCTGTTTTCTTTGTCAGACGCTACCAATATATATTTGCCTTCGGTCTCACTTTTTCTAACCAAATAAGCAACCAGATGCCTTTCACATGTTGTAAGTGACAATTATTTTAGGAATGTTTATATCCGCGACAGCACTACCTACGTACAGCATTTCCAAATACTTCTGCGTCAGTAACACATGAAGGGATTAAGCCAGATTATGCAAGTGAAAAAGAAGCTAATAAAAAGAAATGAAAAGAGATCTATGACCAGAGGATAAATAAGTGATTTGTCTGAGGAAGGAACGTACTCTAGCAAGGACTACGGGGCCACCAAAAACAAAACAAGCACGAGAAATTTCAACTATTGTAAGTGTCTGAGTTATCATCAGCATTTGAGTTGATTACCGACGCTTCCAAATGAATATTAATAAGAATAACAAACAAATAACAGGAGCATTGCAAAGCGCTACAGCAGAAGAAAATTAAGGATGGTAGACTGTAAATGGATGAAGCCGAAGAGGATTATGATTTTATGATTAAGAAAATGTAAAAAAAAAAAAAAAGAGAAAAAGGAAAGATGAAATTAAAGAGATACCTACGAGTACCGAGGGATGAGATGAAGAAGCAGAGACAGGTGTATAAAAAATGACAGAGTGGAAAGGGTGAAGAAAATAAAATCTAAATATATGAGAAAGAGAAGTGAAGAAGGACAGGAGGGAGAAACTATACAGCATGGAGAAGAAAGAGGAGGAGGAAGAGCAAGCGAAGAAGAAAGACAGAGTAGGAAGCAGAAATGTAAGAAGGAACAGATGAGACGAAATAAGAAGAAAAAGAGAGCGACAAAGACGAGGAGGAGGAGGAGGAGAGGGAAGAAGAGATGGAGGAATAAAAAGAGGAAGAGGAGATGGTGGAGAAGAAAGATAAAAAAGTAGAAAGAGGAAACGAAAGATGCAAAAGAAAACACAAACCCACAGAGGAAGAGGAGGAAGAGGAGGAGGAGGAGGAGAAGGAGACTCTCAAGACGGCGATATAGCTGACCAATCCCGCGCTATTATTAAAGGGTGCATCAGACTCCCCCTTCAGACAGATGATTTGAGGGCGGAGAGCGAGGGAAAAAAATAAATGCAATTACAAACTGTATTATGCATTAAGGCTGATGTATTGGGAGAGAGGCGCCTCCGGGATGAAAGGGAAGGTGATGATGGTGGTGGTGAGTGGTGGTGGTGGTAGTGAAGGTTGAAGTTAGTGGAAGTAGAAGCTGTTTGAGGTAGTTAATGGTGATGGATTTCGTAGTAGTAGTAGTAGTAGTAGTAGTAGTAGTAGTAGTGGTAATAGTAGTAGTAGTAGTAGTAGTTATTAATTTCCATGGTCATGATAAGTAGAAGGTGAAGAGGGAGGAAAGAGATGAGGAGAAAGAAGAGGAGGGGAAAGTAGAGGGGAAGGGTCTGATGAGGAATTGGAAGATATAGTGAGGAGAAAAGAGGGAGGAATAGTAGGAGGAAGAAGAAGAAGAGGAGGAGGAGGAATTGGAGGGTGTTGATGAGGAGGGAGGAGGCGGATGATAGGAGGGGAGGGAAGACATTATCAATTAAGGAAGGGAAAGGGGGAGAGGTGGAGGGAAGGAGGGAAGGAGGGAGAGATGACAAAGGGAGGTAGGAATGACTAGGGAAGGTGAAACGGAATGAAAGGGAATAATAATGATAATGATAATAATAGTGAAAAAACATACAAATGATTACAAATTACGAAACACAGCCAGTCTTTCTTCAACAATATATTTCCTTCTCCTCCTCCTCCTCCACTTTCACCTCCTCCTCCTCCTCATTTTCTGACTCGTTTTGTTCTTCCCCTTCTCTTATTATTCTTCATGTTCTTCCTCGCTCTCCTCTCCTCCTCCTCTTACTTCTCCTTTCCCTTCCATTACAACTTCTTCCTAATAATATGGCTTCTTACTCCCACTCTTTACCTCTTAAATCTCCCTCGCTGCTCCGAAATTAGCCCTTATGTGTGTGTACGTGTCTGTGTGTGTGTGTGTGTGTGTGTGTGTGTGTGTGTGTCTCTCTCTCTCTCTCTCTCTCTCTCTCATTTGTACTTATGAATCATGATAGTGACATGTTGGGTGTAGTGTTTTCTGGATAAAAGTGAGTGAGTGAGTGAGTGAGTGAGTGAGTGAATGAGTACGACAACGCTTACCACCATGAACGTTTCACCCGTCTATTAATGCATATATATTAACCGAAAGCTATTGTCATCTTATAATAGGTTAGATATATAGTGGGTCGGAGGGGCAGACCATCCAGCCACGTGTCTCTGCAGCGTACGAGTGAGTGAGTGTGAGTTGTGAACGCCGCTAAACACGCTTATGAACAAAAGTAATCAATGGTTGGGGGGAGGGGGAGAGTAGTAATCTGCTGCTCAGGCGCTAAATACATCACCATCACCACCACCACCACCACCACCACCGACAGGAAGAACAGAACGGAACGGAACGGAAGGACAAAACAACTAACACAAAAGAACACGCTGATTCTCTCTCTCTCTCTCTCTCTCTCACATAACATGATTATCACGGCGATCATCCCGCAGCTGATGTCATAACACGCTACACGTAAACTAATCAACAACTTGCATGCAGCGGCCAGGTAAAGATTGCGCTTGTTGACACACTTCTTCGAGCGCTGCGCCGACACACCTCGCGCCCGGGACCTGACACCCAACCTCCCCAGTCTTCCTCTCCCAACCCACCTATAACCTTCCTACCTACCTAAATCCTTACATCCACCCCAACTTACCCTTATCCCAAACTCCTGAACTCCCGACCTTCCTTTATCCCATCCTCACTCCCTGCCTACCTACCTACCTGCCTGCTTATCTTGAACACCTGACTGTTTACCTACCTAACTATCTACCTACTTGGCTACATGACTACTTCCTGGTTTACTAAACTTCTATCTACCTATCCACCGAACTACTTTCCTACCGGTCTTTTTCTACCTGACTGGCTACCTGATTCCCTCGCTACCTGGCTACACTGTTACCTGGCTGGCTGGCGCGGGAACTAACAAGCCTCATCTGTCGGGTAATAGACCACCGGCGCGTCACTGCCCCCCTGCATTACCCTCATCAGCGGCCTTTTAACGGCGCTGATCTGATGACCGGCGAAAGAACGCAGCCCAGCACTGCCGCCACCTGAACCAGCCAGCCAGTCACAGGACTAGCCAGACAGTCACATACCCAGTTTAGAAGTCACTTAACCAGGAAGACAGTCACTCAACTTCCTGGACAGTCACACAGCCCGCCAGATAGTCAAAAAGCTAGCCAGGCAGTCATATATTCCAGTTCTAGTTAGCCAGTCATTTAACCCGCCCGCCCGACAGTCTCCGAGCCATTCAACTAGTCACGAAGTTAACCAGCCAGTCACATACCTAGTTAGCCAGTCACAGAGCCAGGCAACCAGTCACCCAGCAGTTACACAAACAACTAGAGTCACATAACAGGCAAACCAGTTAGTAGATCATTCACTCAGCCAACCATCCACGCAGCAGCCAGCCACACGAAGCCAGTCAGCCAGCCAATCAGCCACACACCCACTCAGGCACTCAGACACCCAGGCAACATCATCACCACCACGGCAGCATCAGCGGAGAGAGAATGAACCTCGGAAAGGGTAAGTCACATGTGCATTATTCACTTATTTCTGTCTCCCTGATTTTTTGGGCGAGTGAATGTACGGGAAGGAGGGTTAGGAGAGGAGGGGGGGCCAGGAGAGGTGGGCGGGTGAGAGGTGGGGGTGTGGGGGGGTGGGTGTATGCGATTAAACATGGATTACCTCAGTGCAATTATTTGATATCAGATAATGTCGCTGGCACTCTAAATAGGCCTGAGTGTGAAGCGATACATGATGGGTGAGGCGGGAGGGGTGGCGGGCAGACAGGGAAATAAGTGGTGGTGGTGGTGGTGGCGGTAATGGTGGTGGTGGTGGTGATGGAGATACAATAAACAATGCAGTAACTTCGTCCAAATCATAAAATAATTCAAAACAGGCGAGAAAAAGACGAAAAGGGAAGGAGAAAGAGAGGAAATCAACGACAGAAACAGACACAGATAACAAAATCAAAAGTGAAATACAAAAAACACACAGGCAAGAGAAATAACTGTTAGAGAGAAAAATTAAGAAAAAAAAATGGGAGAAACCTGGATAAGACCAAATAATACAACCATGTCCCAACCCAGAGAGAATACAATACGTGCAGCGGCTCATACACGTTGATATTAGGGGAAAGCAGAAGGAGGAAGCTAACCAGTAAAGATATTGCAGCATTCCCCGCCAATTCGTGCCTATGGAGCCCTCCGTATAGCATCCTCCGGCGTAGCAACATAATTACAGACGCGCATTAAGGGTAGACTTCAATGAGCCGAATAAAGGTAGGAAGGTAGGGAGGACCGGAGGGGAGAAAGTTGAGGAGGGTTGAGGGAGGAGGAGGAGGGGAAGAGGTAAAAAGTGTGTGTGTGTGTGTGTGTGTGTGTGTGTGTGTGTGTGTGTGTGTGTGTGTGTGTGTGTGTGTGTGTGACCTTCAAGTTAGATAAGAATGCGTGCGATTCCTGAATGAAGGAGTTTGCATTCGCCATCAAGGACACAGAGATGATGAGACAGACAGACAGACAGACAGACAGACAAATAAACCGACAGCAAAACCGGTCGAAATAATAATGAGGAGCGTCAGAGAAAAAAAAAAACATAAACAATCTTTGAGTGGCAGATATCGTGCAAAGAAAAATGTAATAACGATGATAATGATGATGATGATGATGATGATGATGAATATTACAGAAACGAAGACAATGAACAGAGAGAGAGAGAGAGAGAGAGAGAGAGAGAGAGAGAGAGAGAGAGAGAGAGAGAGAGAGAGAGAGAGAGAGAGAGAGAGAGAGTCAAAGGGTAGGTTGGCTCATTTTCAGGCAGTGCAGTAACGGTAATTACATGCAGCCGGCCGAAGGGGGTGCCACGGACAGGACAAGTTGCCATCCGCCGCATTACTCGGCCCACATTACCGCCCAATGAGTCTCCTCGCCGCCCGCAGCCAGCCCGACGCAAGCCATGCCCGCGGCTGAATTCTATCGCATACAACATTCATGCACCAATTTTAGATTCTTTATAAAATTCGCCGCGCCTGGGCAATTTAACTCATAAAGTAAATTTTGGTGTATGACGCTCCGCTGGGAAGGGGGAAGGGAAGGGAAGGGAGAGAGAGAGAGAGAGAGTGAGGGGAGAGAATGAGCAGGAGGGGACGAGTTGAGAGAGGAGAGAAGAGGAGAGAGGGAGAGAGGGGAACGAACGGAGGGGTAATGAGAGAGAGAGAGGGGAATATGTATACAAGTCATGTGGAAATTGCTGGCAGCGTTCATATACGAGCAGACAATTCGAGTCTTTTTTGTGTGATGTTTTTCCGATCCATCACATTTTATATTACACATGCAGGCCGGAGGAGGAGGAGGAGGAGGAGGAGGAGGAGATGGAGGAGGAGGAGAAGGGGCCACGCTTCATTATGCTAAGGAGGGACAACCCCAGGACGGGATTGATTACCTGAAGCTAATTTGGGATTAGAACCGTGGCACAATATAGGTGAGAGAGAGAGAGAGAGAGAGAGAGAGAGAGAGAGAGAGAGAGAGAGAGAGAGAGAGAGAGAGAGAGAGAGAGAGAGAGAGAGAGAGAGAGAGAGAGAGAGAGAGAGAGAGAGAGAGAGAGAGAGAGAGAGAGAGAGAGAGAGAGAGAGAGAAAGTAAGCAGGCAGGTGTGTAAGCAAGTGGTAAGCAGGAATGCACTGAGACAGGCACGAAGGCAAAGAAGTAGGCAGACGAGAGAGAGAGAGAGAGAGAGAGAGAGAGAGAGAGAGAGAGAGAGAGAGAGAGAGAGAGAGAGAGAGAGAGAGAGAGAGAGAGAGAGAGAGAGAGAGAGAGAGAGAGAGAGAGAGAGAGAGAGAGAAAGGAGGAGGAGGAATGAATCTACATCTACTGATTAATCCCGCGTAAGATATAGACTGGTGATTATATGCCTCCCCATAACCGTAAATCCCCGCCGTGATGGATGCAACAAGCCTCCATTATAAATGAGACAGTAAATGATGACGAACTTCTCATCGGCGCCAGGGTGACAGGAGGGTCGAGCTGCGCATTTAGATTCTCACCAATAAATCGGCCCACCCCGCCCCGCCCCGCCGCGCCCCGGCCCGCCCCGCCGGCATAATAGCAAAAAGAGAGATGAAACAATACATACAGAGCCGTGCATGATTTTATTCTGCATATCCGTAGCTTATTTTAGGATCCATCCCGCTAATAATTCCATTCTGAGCCAAAGGGCGAATGAAAAAATCCAAATTGAAAATTACATGTTGACAACAGTGGCGACTGTTTTATGTAGTTCTGATGCGCCCTTCGATAAAAATCGTTCATGTTAAAAGATATAATCGCAAATGAAAGCATAAATCGCAGGAAAAAAGGAAAAATTCAATAGGAGCTCGGCGTTATTCAACAACAAAACAATGCAGCAAATGGACGAAGCACAGTGACAAAAGCCCGAACACTTGGCGGCGCGGCCAGGGAGGGGAGAGGCCGCGCTGCATAGGGTGAGGGGAAATGCAAACTAACACTTTTAATAACAATGCACTTGTGACTTCATGCCTGATGAGAAACCGGAGCTCGATATAATGCCCCAAAATGGCCGCCGTGGCCCTGCGCTGGGCGCCGCGCCCACGCCCACGCCCACTGCGCCCGCCGCCGCCGCCGCCACTGCCGCCGCCGCCGCGCCGCGTTTAATTAGGTGCCGCCCACCAGCAAAGGCACAATTTAATCAATCTACTTGTTGATATTTTTCTGTGCATTTATATCAGGATATCCGATTTTGACTCTTGGATCAGCTTTCCACTGGGGTTAACAAAGGGCGTAGATAATTCAGCGAGCCATTCAGCCGCCGGCCAGCGGACCTCCATCCGTCCGGCCTGCCTCGCTTAGGGCGGGAGTCGCGAGCGCCGCACCGCCCGCCATGGACAGTAAGTTCCCTGCATGCTGTGTTCGCCTTTATGCTGAATGATTATGCACTGCATGTCTGTATATCACATCGTCGGCGGTTCCAATAATTTCTATTTCTCTTTCGATGTAAAATCATGAGCGGCACTGGGGCGTGGGCTGATGACCCTCGTGTGTGTCGGGGCCACCAACAAGCTCATAAGACTCCTGGGAAATATCGATCCTCCGCGGGAGCTCACTCACCAAAATCAATTATATAGGACTGAAGAGGAGCGGCGAGGGCGGGGCGGGGCCAGGCGACACGGCGGCCCTCACGACCACTTCATATGGACATGTTGCCACCCCTTCCTCCTCCTCCCCCTCCTTCTCTCTCTCTCTCTCTCTCTCTCTCTCTCTCCGATATTATTGCTATACCCCATTCCACGTTGCTTCAAAATATATTCCTTCACCACACACACACACACACACACACACACACACACACACACACACACACACACGCAGCCTCCTCGCATCCTTGCCTAAGCGAGTTCTTTCGTGCATGACGCTTCGCCGCGCTCAATAACAGTCATGCGATTATTGCCATGCAGCCAGCCTTCCAGAACACTGCTGCACTCCGTCACTCGCCGCCCATATTTCTCTCCAAATCGCACCGCCCGCCATGCACAGATAATACTGACAGAACGCCGCATGACCAGACCCATCCCTCCAACCCCCACCCACTCTCTCTAACCTAATCCTGCATGACTGCCTGCCCACCCGACCCTGAGTCCCACCTCGCACCTACCCACCCACCGACACACAGACCGACTTACTTTAGTGCATGACGTGTGTGTGCGAGGGGGAAGGGGTAACGATAGAGATGGCAACGATGATGACTATGAAGGGTGTTGAGTTGTGGTTACTTTGGTGATTATGGTGGTCATGGTGGGGTAGAGGTGGTGGTTATGGTAGTTTTGCTGGTGGTGATAGTTTAAATAGAGGTATTAGTGCTGGCGATGGTATTAGTCATGTTTGGTGTTGCTGTATAAACTGAAGTAGTAGTAGTAGTAGTAGTAGTAGTAGTAGTAGTAGTAGTAGTAGTAATAGTAGTAGTAGTACTAAAAGTTTGTGCTGTTGTTGTTCTTATTGTTTCAGTCGTTTATGTTGTTATTGTGGGGGGATGTGGAGGTAGTGATGATGGTGAAACAGCGGTTGTTGTTGTTGTTGTTGTTATTGTGGTTGTGATTGTGGCAGTGGTGCTATGCGCGGTGAATGCGTGGAGCAGCGGGGACAAATAGATATTTATGGCTAAATGTTTTGAGAGAGAGAGAGAGAGAGAGAGAGAGAGAGAGAGAGAGAGAGAGAGAGAGAGAGAGAGAGAGAGAGAGAGAGAGAGAGAGAGAGAGAGAGAGAGAGAGAGAGAGAGAGAGAGAGAGAATTGAATGTATGGCAACAGTGGAGGCTCAGTGCATTTTCCGATTGACGCGCGCGCATGCATATACGTGTGAGTGTGCATTCGTGTGTGTGTGTGTGTGTGTGTGTGTGTGTGTGTGTGTGTGTGTGTGTGTGCGCGCGCGCGCAAGGTTGAGGGATCCTGATGAAAGAAAGAAAAAAAGAATAATAATAATAAGAAGAAGAGAAGAAAGAAGAAAATAAAGAAAGAAAGAAAGAAGGAAAGAAAAAAAAAGAAAAGAAATATGAGCAAGAGGAGGAAAAGAGAGGGGAGAGGGGGTAGAGGACCAGGAATAGGATGAGGACGAGAACGATAAAGAGGATGAGGAAGAGAGACAGGAGGAAAACAACATATGAAAAAGTAACATTAATCTAACACCACTCAATGTCAATTATTTCTGAAAAAACGTCAAAAAGCACTAACACAAAATAGGAGCCGATTGAAACAACACAATTCTGGCTACGAAACAATGAGCGTGTATTTTAGGAACGGTTTTCAGGTAGTATATGTAAGCAGGTGCGAGAGGGATAGATGCTTACTAGCGGATATACAACGAATAGAAGGCAATCAAAGCGGTATATAGAAAGACAGAGGCACAGATACGGCAATTAATATCAAGAAAAGGGCAGACTTAAGCAAATAACCAATGGCAGGAGGAGGAAGATATGAGACACGTGTTTATATATATGTATAGACAAATGAACTCACACACGAATTAAAAAAAAAAAGATATGTAATTTGAGTATGTATATATAAATGAGGATAGTTTACGCACATATGCATACCCTGGACAGCAGAAAACAAAGGGAGGAGAGACATGGAATATGGGACCAGAATATGTGCGTGTTCGTGAGTGGGAGGGAGAAGTACGCACACACATATACGCCGAAGGGGAGAAAACAAAGGGAAGAGTGGCGAATGCGTATAGATTGAGGGACCAGAGTTCACACCACGTGGCTTGGGTGTGGTGATGAAAATAGATTTACTAAATACACTCCGACCCGACCCCTAATCTTCGCCAACAAGGACGACCAACCCAACAAATCAAAACTGCCCCCGCGCACACACACACACACACACACACACACACACACACACACACACACACACAAACACCTGGATACATACACACAAGCAAATAAACAATCAAACAAACACGCTGCCATATATACTTCAAGAACTTAATTGAAAACAGCGCCCATAACATAGGTACAATCATGAAGTTAAAGTCATTATTACGCCGCATGTCTCCTTTATTATCATTCCACTATGTCACTTTGTACTGAAGAAGGAATAGTGTCACAAGTTTGCTTTCTTTAACTCGCAGAAAAAAACAATGCACCGAAGAAGAGAGGCTGAAATGTAGGCAAGTACAGCGAACGCAAAAGAAGAAAAGGTAGTAGGCAAGGTACCAGAGTCAAGAAAGTAAGATAACCAGGCGAGTACACAGGAAGGCGAGTAGTAGACGAAATATCAGGAAACCAGGAAAAAGGCTAGACCGTTCTTGTTGACCTTTCATGCGCAAACCATCAGTGGCCAAGCGGTTAGGCAGACAAGTAGGCATAAAGGCAAGCAGGCAATTCCTTCCGGACACCGCACAACAATGGACGGACAGGCAAGCAGAATAGCACGCCCGGAGGTGGGGGAAACAAGCAGGCAAGCAGAAAAGCAGTCAGGCAGGCGCATAACCGAGCAGGCAGCGGCGGCCGGCATGCACGATATTGACCAAGGGACTCTTTACGCTGCATAGAACATTCGCACTACATAGAGCACTGAACGGTTAACGCAACATTAACCGCTGAATAGTAGAGTTTTCGCTACATATAAAATTTGCACTGTTACTACGTATACGTGTAATGCCGCACTCTCTCTCTCTCTCTCTCTCTCTCTCTCTCTCTCTCTCTCTCTCTCTCTCTCTCTCTCTCTCGATTTAGTTTTTGCCAGTGTGTGTGTGTGTGTGTGTGTGTGTGTGTGTGTGTGTGTCGAATTATGCCAAACACTTTTTTTCCTGCGTGTTTTGCCTGAGTAGAAATCATCCGACCCATACAAATACATACATACAAACACACACACACACACACACACACACACACACACACACACACACACACACACACACACACACACAGTGCGACTTACACGAAAAAGTACCCCCCGAACTATTACCGTCCCACTCCCCCCACGACACACACACACACACACACACACACACACACACACACACACACACACAAACACACACGACAAAATTCACCAGGGACTGCAAGTACACTAAAAACGGCCACGACGGCAACACACACACACACACACACACACACACACACACACACACACACACGAAGGTAATGGGAGGCAGCAAACAACAGGCGGGAAATGAGAGACAACACACTCATTATCTCTCTATTTTCAAGGTCGCCTCCTGGGGATTGGCGAAGCTGAATAAAACAGTAACACCTTGACTCGTGATGTACTGGTGCTTTATTTTGTTGTTTTGTTTACCTTTGTGTGTTTTTTCCGTGCTGTGGACTAGTAATGGCTGCTCGGATAAGAATAATCAAAACAATCAGAACAATCGAACCGCGTCCCATACCAGACCTCTATAAAGAACGGAACAGCATCGCACGCCGACGACACTCATAACGCAGCGCCAAGAGAGCAAAACAGTGACGGAATAAAACGACGCCGCGTGCTGCCGCTTAACGAAAACAAATAGGAGACATAAAAAAAGACAGGCATCGCGGTAAGGAAACACATGTATCGGGCGAGAAAGTTTTAGCGGCGGTACAAAACTCGCCTTGCAACAGAGTAACAAAAGAAAAAAAGTAAGGTAACTCTCCCCCAACCCCCTCCTCGTTCCCTCCTTCCCTCCCTCCCGCCCCTTTGCCCCCTCTCCCTCTACACCGTCTCTCCCCCTCCTCCCTACTCCTCTCTACCACCACCACCACCCCACCACCACCATCACCCAAAGAAAAAAATACTGCATCGCGCACAACACACAGCAACACGACGCCTCAATTCCCCGCGGAGATTCGCAAAACATCGCCGCACATCACGCCGCAACACCGAAGCCCTCGCGTCCAGAGCAGACCGAGTGTTGTGCGAGGAAGCACAAGTGACGCAACACATGGACGCCCCCAGATGTGTGTCAGTCCCGCCGGGTTATCGACCAGTTAGTTGGTTCCTGCCTTGCCTTCCCCTCCGCGGTCGATCCCTTATGGAAGAGCTCCCGGGGTACACCAAAAGAGCTCCTCGCGGGCCAGCGGGGAACTCAAGGCTGGACAGCGGAGAGCAAGTGAGCGGCGCGATGCGGCGGAAAGCGAAAATGCATTAGGAAGAAGACGGTGACTATAAGGGAAAATAGAACATAGCTAAGAGAGACGGTTAGTGAGAGTTGAAAAGGGGCAGGTTAAATGTAAAGAGAATAAGAGTGAGTGAAAACGTAGCCAGTATGAGAGTGGGCGTGAAAATACAGCGAAAGGGATAAGAAGAGTGGAAGTGAAAATACAGCAGGAAGGAGTGAAAGAGTAGGAGTTAAAATGCAGGAGGGAGAAGAAGCGTGGTGGTCAAAATGAAGGTGGGAGGATGAGCGTGGGAGTGGTAAGTCAGCGAATTAAAAGGAGAAGGAAAGTGAGAGTGAATATGCACCCGTTTGAAATACTTCGTTGAGAGATTAGAAACACCGAGAAAGCATCCCAAGAAACTCAAGTTGAAATCCTGATATAAGTATTGCTCGAAAGAATAGCAATCTGTGAGGGGCAAAAAAAAAAAAAAAAAAACACCTGGATATCCTAAAAAGTTAACATATGAATCACACAAATATAACAGCAGGAAGTATATTATCAGGGCACAGAAAATAAAGGTTGCCAATAAAGAGTAAAAATACAGGAGAAAATTAAAATATCAAAGCACGCGGAGACGGAACCAAGAACAGAAGCAAAGTGAGGAAGTTACCGCGAAAGATCACCGCAGGACAGAATAATGCACCTCAAGTACTGTAAACAAAACTAATAATGGCCGCACTGAGGGAAACATTAAAGGAAGTAAAGCAATGCACGGAGCGACGCCTTGTGCATGCAGGGGGAGACAGACACGCGCGGGGAAAACTAAAACAAAACACACATAAAACAAGACATAAAACAACGGAGAAGAGGCGAGGAATTTGAATCTGCGAGTGACTGAGGCAAAACAGAAATGAGTCCCTCGCCAGCCAACACAAAAGAGGGACAAGACTCAAAATTTCTCCCCCATAGCCGAGCGTAAATGTGTTCCCCGGCCGTCGAAGGTGCAGTGTGTCGAGTGTTCAGCGCCGCGGCACACAAATATCGGGGAAAGCTTTTACTGTGATTTCTCCAAAAGGTAAATAAAAGTTTTCTACTTCCTGCACTGAGCATCCGCAGACGGCAGCAGAATGGCCCGGGCAGGCTGGTGGGTGGGTGGGTTGATGGGTGTGGGGACATGACAAGCCCCCGCCAGCCCTCCCAGTCTGCCCGGATGCCGACAAAAAGAAAATGGGCCCAAGCAGAATCCACGGCCTCCGACCCCGTGGCCGCGTCTGCCAAGGCTGAATGACGGCCCACACACACACCCGACGTAATTATGTGTGGCCACGCCCCCGCCGTTGTTTGGGGTCCACCGTGCGTCCCTGGACTACTGAATACCTACTGACTGGCGAGAGAGAGAGAGAGAGAGAGAGAGAGAGAGAGAGAGAGAGAGAGAGAGAGAGAGAGAGAGAGAGAGAGAGAGAGAGAGAGAGAGAGAGAGAGAGAGAGAGAGAGAGAGAGAGAGAGAGAGAGAGAGAGAGAGAGAGAGAGAGAGAGAGAGAGAGAGAGAGAGAGAGAGAGAGAGAGAGAGAGAGAGAGAGAGAGAGAGAGAGAGAGAGAGAGAGAGAGAGAGAGAGAGAGAGAGAGTTGAGGTCCATCAATAAACATAAGGTGGCCGCAGCCAGTGTCTTGCTGGCTGGCGGCGGACTAATGCCATGCGGGCTGCTGGGAGTCGCCAGGTGGCCGGTCGTCGCGTGGCGGCACAAGAAAACCTAAGCAGCGTGGCCGTGGCGAGGCCCGCTGCCCTGCCTGTGATCGTCGCTCAGGGGGATAAGTGGTCCGCGGCGGCAGAACACCTGACCGTAGTGCATGGAGGCAAGGACGGACGGACGGGCGGGGGCAGCAGCACCGGTGGCAGGCCAAGAACACAACCGCCATTCCGCCTGTTCCCGCCCAGGCCAGGTGTGCCTGCTGCCCCGTCCCATCGTCGAGGGAGTGCAAGTGTTCATTTTTGGCATTCGTGATCGTGTATGATAAAAATAGGACTATATTATATAATTTTCCTTTTCATAATTACTAATGTCTCGCAATAAAAATAACTCTAAACATATCTAAAAGAAAAATCAAGTGTTATCAACTGTTATTCCTTCACAGACCTGGTGGTCTTCAACACATACATTGACTAATCTTTGGTGGAGAGGCCATAAATAGATGTCAGCGTTTCTTTATGATTTATTACCGAATTCAATACAGCAGAGCGCTTTTGAGTTAAATCAAATTCATTTATTATATACACATATTAGCAGAAAATGTATATATATTTTTAAATATTTGCAAGTTCTGTTGTTCAACTTCAGAATGCATCGGAGGATTAAACTCTAAATAACTATTAGAATATGGAATTACACCGCATTGTTCTTAATTGTCTCCGGTAACTGATGACCGCACGTTAGTAACCCAGACTTGACACGTTGGTCTGTCATTTCAAAATGTCTTTCCCCCACATGTGCGGGGCACACTCAGTCATCACTTTCCCTCTTGGTCAGTGACTGAGGAGCTTTGGGATTGGATTTCTGCAGGTCATGGAGAACTCTTATTTTTTAGTTCATTTTGGTCGTGAAACATTTTATACTGGGTCCAAACACGCTCCACATCCATGTGATCTGCGGCACCGAGTTGGACACACGCTGACGTGCTGAGACGTGTATATATATATATATATATATATATATATATATATATATATATATATATATATATATATATATATATATATATATATATATATATATATATATATATATATATATTGTCCCCAGGTAGTGAGTCAGTAGTCTTTTCTGTGTGCTTGAGGGAAGGTCGTGTTCTTAGCCGTTCAGACCAACTCGTAAGTCATGCAAAGACTTGGCGTCCCGCAAGGCCGATTTGCATGATGGAAACGTCGCCGCGACCTGGCTGAGGGACGGATCCCGCATCCCGCCGTGAGTCACCGTCGCCGGCCCTCCCCGACCCTGCCTTGCACCTTCCTACCTCCGCTTTCGTACCTATCCTTCCCTAGCCTGACTCTTTGTGTCTAGCCTTGCTATCCCCAGCACAGCGTCCTTCGTCACTCAGTGACTGTCCAACTCTCCTATTTCTCTTACTTCCACCCCTCTCCATTCTTTCCACTCTCATCCTTCCCTCTCTTCTCCTTCCAAGCCCAGCCTAATCCCCCACACCCTTCCATCCACAGCCTGAACCTCCTCTGCCTTCCTTCCTTGCCACCTTTTTGCATGCAATTGAGACCAGGTAGGAGCAGGGGGTCGAGGGACCACACTCAACGTTTACTGGAAAGGTCCCGTCAGCGTCATGCACACCCTCAAGGCATCATGCGGCGTTACTGGGGGACGCACTCTGCTGCCGTCTTGTGCATGTTTGGTGACGGCGGCGGCGGCGGCGTGCTGGACAGCAGCAACATGGCGGCGAGGGCGTGGACGCAGGTGCCGGCGTGGCTGCCAGGCGCCGGCGGCCGGCATGACGCCAACACAGACACAACAAAGATAAATAAAGCATCTCTTCAATACCTAAGGTGATAAAAGTTTGGTCCTGTTTGCGCGAAGTACATATTAGATTTAACTAAACTGAGTTTTCCAACACTAACACCTGAGAATAAAACTGCTATTCTGTAGTAACACGATTTTTGTGTTAGACGCCAACCGCTGAAGTTCAAAGATTTTTTTTTTGTGATGACGTTACGCAAACCTTCCGCTCAAGAAGCGCAGGATGCTGCTCACCCTCTAGTGCTGAGCGGCGTCGCTGTATGGCACTGTAGTTATAATGCCAAACAATACATAGAAAATTGTCAGAATACTACAGTAGGCATCATCACCATAGCTATTTACAATCTTCAGGATCGTAAACTCCTCAGCAAGATGTTCGGTCAGGTGTGAATCTATTTTTGATTGGCCATCAGAAGCATTATGCCCTGCACCTTATTTGGGCAAAATTTGTAATAGGAAACAAAAAACTCTTATCACAGATGTTCTTTTCCTGCAAGTTGTCCATCAAAGCCTTGGTACTATTGGTGCGCGAGTCTTCCAGAGCGAGAGACGCAGACCGTCGTGACGGCCACTTGCCGCGGTGTGGTTGGAGCCAAGTCAAGGCGTCAACGGGAGAACGGACAAGTGGAGCGAATGGGAGGATAAAGCCGCCGTGGATGTGTGGGTGTCATGCAGATGTGAGAGTGTGAGTGTTGGCTTAGCCTTGAGTGTAATTGCTCGTCATGAGGCGGGGAAAATACAGCCATCTTGAAGGCCGAGGTGGCGGGGGAGAAGTGGCTCTTTGAGGCACCTGCCATCATGCGGTGCTCACCTCACGTCCGCCTTTGCCAGGCCACTGGAGCTGCATGACTCAGCGGCCACGACTACCCTGAGGCGCGGCGAGGCGAAGAGTGTCACGCATCATGCACCAAAGACGTGTTGACACTCGGCGGGTCCGTGGCTGTACCGCGCCTGGGCCGACACTCTAATCAGGCCTCCTCTTGCATTCCATCAGCGGGGAAATGACCCTATGATTATGGCTTCCCCGCTGTTTTGACGGAGTTTCCCCCTAGTTACCCTCTTTAATGAGAGTTCAGCACTTGGGAAGTGGTGGCGAGGAGCCAGGTGTGTGTGCGCGCTCAGTGTCTCGTTTTGGCGTCCCTCGTCTCTTTCCTGCAAAGAGAGAACGGCTGAGCAACCCGCCAAGGAAACCTATCAATACGAGGACACTTGCTTGCCTGGGGAGGATGCATGGAGCAGGGGGGGAGGGGAGGGGCTGGACCGATGTTCCCGAAATGATTGCAGAGTCGCTCTCGGCGTCATACTCGCGTCCGCAGACTCTCGCCGCGGGAACGATGTCCTTTCCGAGTTTCCGCGAACGATTTTGAAGACATCGCCGTGATTCGTCTTGTTTCCGTGACGATGAGTGTGGTTATTGCGTGGCGGTGGCGGTGGTGAGAAGTGTGTGTGTGTGGGAGAGAGAGAGAGAGAGAGAGAGAGAGAGAGAGAGAGAGAATAAATATATGTGGAGGCGCATGATTTTTTCTTATTTAACAATACATATCTTTTCATTGTATATAAAAATGTATACATGTGCATATGTCTATATGTATATCTGATCGTATGTATTTCAGAATGTGTGCAGTACTGTGCGTCTTCTATCTTTCTACGAACATGAAATTTGAATGTGTGAACTTTCTTAAGCAAAACTTTTTCCACACCTTTTACATATAGGAACTTTACCACGAAAACCTTTCTTGTACGAAGCCATGTATTTCATCTTTCTATCATCATGAAATTTGATGCTCTGAATTCATAACCTGTAGACAATCTTAGAATCTGCGTAAATTTACGATTAAAACTTCTAAACTTTCTAGGTCGAGAAAAAAACCCCACTAAAACTTCCCTTATATAACGCCTTTTCCAAATACTCCCTTCGGCACAAATTTTATCACGGTGAACTGCGAACATCAACACCATACTGTTCACTGTTTCTAAGCCGAATTTCCACTTATGCGAACACTGACTGAATGGACATGCGTGGAAATAGAGGCAAAAAGGATCAGTCCCACCTACACACCTTGCGACTCATCAGCACAGCAAAATTCATGTTACTTCGAGGTCACTGAGTTGGTTGGGTCTTCTCAGTGAGTGAGTTCGAAGCGGTGGTGGGCTGAGTTACTTGTAAGCGTCCTGTCTCCGTGGACCTTAAGACGAGGACATGAGGTGCAAGGGTAGAGTGAGAAAGTAGCGTATTAGCGGCAGTTCAAAATAACTCTTTCTCACTTCATCTGTCTCTTCCTCTATATTACCTAAACCCACTTCTATTCTATCTCACCACCGTTTATCTTACTTTCTCTCCTTCAAACTAATAATTTATGTATCTGTGTATCTGTCATTCTCACTCTTTCACTTTCTCTTTCACACATCAAATTTCTGTACCCTCTTTCCACTCTATCTTTCCACATACACCTAAACTCAACTCTACCTCCCCATCCCTCTACATATACCTTCTCTCTGCGTTCGTATCTTTCCCTTCCCGGCCAGTACCTAAGACGGAGGCAGACGCTGGACTGATACCTTCCCTTCCCTCTACTTGTGTCTCTCTCTGCACTCGTATCTTTCCCTTCCCGGCCAGTACCTAAGACGGAGGCAGACGCTGGACCGATACCTTCCCTTCCCTCTACTTGTGTCTCTCTCTGCGTTCGTATCTTTCCCTTACCGGCCAGTACCTAAGACGGAGGCAGACGCTGGACCGATACCTTCCCTTCCTTCTACTTGTGTCTCTCTGCACCCACCCAAGACGCAGGCAGACGCTGGGCCGAGACTGACCACGCCACGCCGAGCCACGCGGGCGGAACAATACACTGGCTGCTAATGATAATATAGGGCGCAGGCAAACACAGCCCGGCAACAATTAATTCCTGTATTACGTGATGGAGCGTCTCAAGTACAATGAGGTGCCGTAGCTTAGGACTAATTGGAATGGTGGCAGTTCTACGGGAGGGAAGGAGGCGATGTGTGTGTGCGTGTGTGTGTCTGTGTTTGTGTGTTTGTGTTTGCGTGTGTATGTTGTGCCGTGTTGTGTTGTGTGTGTGTGTGTGTGAAGGGATGGGAGAAAGGGGGAGCTGATGGCAAGTTATTAGGAGAAGTAGAAGAAGGAGGATGTGCCTGGATAGGAGAATGCGAAGGAAAATGGGAAGAAGATAAGGAAGGAAGAAGGGTAAAGGAGGAGAGATGAGTAAATTATGAAAATGTGTTTAGATGGGATAGAATGAAAGAAGGAAAGGAAGAGATGGGAAAGAACGAGGAGAAAGATAAGGAGGGAGGGAGAAAAAGGAAGGAAAGTTTGTAGAGGTGACATGGCAAAAAAAAAAAAAACAGGCAAGGGAAGATATGTAGAAACGAGGGAAAAGGAAAGAGGAAGAGAGGGAAGAGAAGGGGAAGTTAAGACAGGAGGGAAGTTGGGAGGGGACAAAACTGACAGGCATGCAACGCGTCTTGTTCCTGTAGCAAATGTTTAGGTGTGTTTGTGTAGCCGCGAGCAGATGTGTGTGTATGTGTGTGTGTGTGTGTGTGTGTGTGTGTGTGATCCCTGTCATTCATCTAGGGATACACATACACAGACCAATACACAGGATTTCAATTCTTTTTTACTTCAAATTCATAGAAAAAACACAGTTGCATATCTGCCTTGACTTTTACCCGTACCAACCCGCTTTTTGATAGCCTCCAATGACGTGTAAGTTTGATATTTTTCATGATTCACAAATGAATAAAAAAAATCTAGCGAGCTACGGAAACCACAACACTCTTAGAAGAAATTCATGAGTCAGTTATGTCTATTTCCTCTTTCACCGCTCTTATGTTCCTGCATCGCTCACGTTGAGAAGTGGCAAAGTGAAGGGCGATGCTAAAAGTCAGTCTACGTACATTAAGTTCAACCAACGCACTTCTGCGTTTATATACGGCCAGTTACTTGGGTTTCAGCGCCACACTTTTGATCCTTCTCCTCGTCGTGTCTTCATGTGCCGCTCCTCTTTTAAAAATCTATGGAACCGTTTGCACTTTTTTTCCCCTCGCTCAAGGCACTTTTACAACTCCTTCTTCTTTTTCTTCTCCTTCTCCTTCTCCTTCTTCTTCTTCTTCTTCTCCTTCTCCTCCTCCTCATGACCATTCCTGCTCCCCTTCCTCATCATCGTCACTATAGTTATCACCATGCACGGTACTCCCAAAGCTGCTCTTTTCCCAACATTATTCACCATCCTCTTCCTTCCTTCTTCCCCCTCCTCCTCCTCCTCCTCCTCTGCCTGGACGCGCCTCATCTTCCCAGCATGGCGGACGTTGGGGTGGCGCCCTAGCGAGGCAGTGACAGCCAAAACTCACGCCGCGGATTAACCCATCCATCAGGAGCTCCCGAGGTGATTTGTCATGAGTCTTCTGACGGACCGACCTCCCCGACCCTCCCCGCTCCTCGCTCCTCTTCCTTCTCCTTATGCTCCGCCTTCTCTCCTACGCTCCCTCTCCTCCTTCTGTTCCTCCTGCTGCTCACCCTTCTCCTGTGAGTCCCTTCATTTCCATCACATTTCCCTCTCCTCCTCGTTCTGCTCCTCCTCCTCCTCCTCCTCCTCCTTCTCCTCTGTCTCCTCCTCACCTCTGTCCATGCTCCCCTACTTCTTTATTTTCTCGACCCCTGGTTTAATATTTTTCATTGGCATCTTCTCTCTTCCAGGTTTCCTTGCATCTTTTCTTTCCTTATTCAGTCTTGCTCACTTCTTCTTTTCTTTTCTTTTCTTTCTCTTCTTCTTCTTCTTCTTTTCCTCTATTTTTCTCCTGTTTACCTCTTTTCTTCTCCTCCTTCTATCCCTTCTCGCTTTTCCCTGCTCCTCTTCCTCCTTCTATTCTTCAATCCCTCTCCTACTAATCTAAATCTTATAAGTGCCTCCTTCATTTCTTCAAATATCCAAAACACACACTTTCTTTCCGCAGCACAAGCAACGCACAGATCCAAGGCGTGAGAGTTTCTTTATTAGTACCGCAAGAAAAGCCATCAAGCAACTTTCTTTTAAGGGCGGACAAAGTTTGCGTGATGGAGTCGTGAATTTTGCCGGAGTAAAAGGTGTGGCGGCAGGTAAGGCGTATTTACCTGAGCGGCGCACCTCACCTGTTACCTGTTACCTGGCCTGATGAGTCTTTGCTTCGTGGTGGTGGTGAGGGTGGTAAAGGTGGTGGTGGTGGTGGAGGAGAATGAAGAGGCTAATACGTTGTGGACGGCGATGGCGATAGTGGCGTGAGAAAACGATTATACCTTTTTGCATTTACAGTTGGTGGAGATCGGATGGCGAGAGGCGAGGAGCATGAAAATTATTACATCTGTACGCCTGCTGAAACGAGACAAGCCAAGATAATATTTCTCCCCCCCCCCCCTACACACACACACACTTATCTTTTCTGATCAATGAAACCGAATCAAGAACAACTTTCCCCAGTCAGACGCAAATGAGCACTATTTCGTTTACTTACACACGAGATAAAAAATAAAAAATAAACGCCTCCTGCTTCACAAAACCCAATAGTTGTAACTCTATACTTGATAACAGAAATTTACTCTTGCCTTTCCCAATAAGGGTGTCCTAAGTGTATTCATTACTTTTCCCTTAATCATTTCATTAATGACTAACTGCTCTTCCTTTACTTTCATGCACACCTCTCCACTCACTCTCACCCAGCAGGAACCAATCACAAGAAGATCGGCGCCGTTTTCACTTCATCGTTGATAGCAAAGATTTACATAGCATTTTCCTCTTAAATTCCTAATGAACAGGTAGCTGCTTCACTCTTCATTAATAGGTTCTTAATGTATACTCAATACCTATTCCTCCTTCCCTTCCTTCCTACTCTCAGTGACAATAATAAGACCATCGCCGCTTTCACTTTAATCACAGGCTGAGCTACAATGCACTCCCTTTTTCCTTGCCTCTTTCCGTCCGCCGATGACCGCCGCAGATCAGCACCCACACCGCCGCCCCGTGCTGAGTTGGGTCTGTGAGGCGGCATTTTTCGCTCCAAATTCCGGAAAAAAGTACCCACAAAATTTCGGGCCAGAACTCATCGAGAGTAATCCAATAAGCTTGAAATGTAACCAAATGAGGGGCAAAATATAATAGAATAAAAGACAGATATATAATAACAACATTAGAGTTAAAATATTTTAGAATGCGATACCGCACTACGAAAAACGCCGCCACTCTTCCCAATAACGATAATTTGCAAAGCTTTACGAAAAAAGCTTTGCACTTCTCTTCATCATTACTATCATTACTTAGCATTTCTTGTTGTTGGAATAATAAAGAGCAGAATTAAGGCATGTTCATATCTTTTTTTAGTTATTTCCGTTTGACTTGTGCTTCCTCGACAAGGTCAAAGGTCTATGAAGAAAACATGGCTACGTTTTCCCTAAGAGTTTCACAGTCGACTAATAATAATAATAATAATAATAATAATAATAATAATAATAATAATAATAATAATAATAATAATAATAATAATAATAATAATAATAATAATAATAATAATAATAATAATAATAATAATAATAATAATAATAATAATAATAATAATAATAATAATAATAATAATAATAATAATAATAATGCACCAACAGCACACAATACATCGAGATACTGGAAGATAAAACTATGATGATAATCCAAGTAAGGAAACTGCGTAATCTTAACAGACTGAAAACGGCGCAAAAATCAAAACAAATGAATAATCGAATAAAAAAACATAGATGGAAAGGAGGAGGAGGCGGAGGAGGAAAGAAAGTACAAGAATATTAAGAAGAGGAACAAGCATAGGAAGCAGGGACATCAGGAGGAAGAGGGAGAGAGACAGGAGGCACAGGTGGCAGGAGGAGGAGGAGGAGGGCAGGGAAAGCGAAGTGGGAGGGTTTAATCAGCCCCCCTAATCGCATTACTTGGGCCGATTATGTCCCTCTGCGAATATAAAACAGAGTCATCGCAATTATCGAAGTAATGAGCATACTAGCGGGAAAATGTTGTCAGGGTTATATTTCGTGAGGGGGAAGTGAGGCGCGGCGGGGCGGGCAGGGCGGCTAGAGACAGAGGCCTCCAGGGGCGCTTAGCAGGCAGGCATGGAGGTAGGGGGGCAGGGGGCAGGCACGCGGGGCAGGGCCAGTGTGCAGTACCGGCCGCCGACGCTCCCGGTTCAGTTTGTTGTAATGTGGATAATGTGGCTTTATTGCCGGCCAAATAGGGTTAAATCTTTCTGAGTTATTAGATTCGTAGGTATTTTCAGCCAGCGAATGTAGCTCTACTTTCCCTGCGCTGAATAACTGAAGATCCGAAATGCGAGTGAAGTTTGTCGGGGGTCGCTGTGCAGTGCAGGCAGGGAGGGAGCAGGGGAGTATGCAGACGAGAGACTGGCTGTTGGGCGGCTCGGTCAGGGGCTGCGGGAGGCCCTTAGCACCGCAGGCAGGAAGAAATTACGCCAGGAAAGTGATAGCGATAATCTTTGCTTTCATTTTAATTCCCCCAAGACAAGCACCATAATGGCTATATTGACTTGACTATATTGAGAAAAGAAAGCCGTGTGAAAAATACCCAAAGTTATCCTGAGAAATGCAAGTCCAATAAAATAAAAGGCAATGTTAAAACCTTACAGTTTTAAAAATTGCGTGTTAGAAAACTCTACCAATGTGACAGTTCTACCTGCACCGCCTTCCTCGTCCTCGGGCACGTCAAGCCACAGGTTTCGTTGCTTTTCTTCCATTTTTATTCCCCAACGACGAGACCCACGAAGGCATGGATTGGCAGTACTAGAAATGGAAAGCTTTGGTAAAGAATACCTGTGTTCCGCCTTCACATAGTACCTCCTCCTCGCCCTCGAACAAGACAGATCGACCCACGGATGTCGTTACTCTGACATCAGTTGACGCTGTCGGTGTCCCGCTCAGCTGTCTCCTCGGGGCCGCAGACACTCAACGAAAACACTTTAAGCACGAGTGTCATCTATTTTCCTTAAAAGCTTTTCTTCGCATTTTGCTGGTCTAATGGATATATTTATCGAATTTATGACTCATTTTTTTGTAAGGTAGTCTCGGTGGGGAAAACGCTTGTTCTAATGTAAAGCAAAAAACAAAAATATTATTAAAGAAAATTTAAAACCGGTGAGTAAAAAAAATGAACCCAAAAGTCGAAGAATCGAGACGCCTGGCGCCCCTCAGGTCAGATGTCCCTCCACCGTCACAACACCCCTCCCTCCGCCTTGGCCCCGCCGCGCCAGACGTTTCATGGAGAACAAACGAAACAAAGCCCCAAAGACGCGGCCGAAATGCAGTGCGCGCAGCGACGGCCGTCCAGCAACAGCCAACATTTTCAAAGCTTCTCCCTCGCCGTCCGTATAAAAGAGAAAGAAAATGTCAATTGAGCTAAAATTTTAATTAGCGTCCGGATGGCGGCGCGCACCCACCCCACAGCCGTCGCCGGGGGTTTAAAAGCGTTGAAATTTTAAGCATAAATAATGAAGCTCCGATACGACATCTGAACTTCATTACCGGGAAGCCCCAAAATTTACTTAATTCACTTAATTTACCGGTTTCCGCGATTTCTTCTTGCATATATACTTAATTATTCGTTCATTTAGATTTTTATTCTGAATGCCATCAGTTTTAATTACCTGACTGAACCTAATTAATCTTAAACAGTTTGTCATTAAAGGATGAATCAGAAAACACCGCTAAACTCAAAGATGTGCGGCCAACCTTCCCTTTCACCTGGCTCCCCTGTGGCCTCAACGCGTGCCTTTCTGACGTCACACCTCTCCCTCGGTTACTATCTGGCGAGCATCCTGCCTGAGTCATCTCGGGAGCCCCAGACACCTGCTTAACACCTGCCTCAGCCTCCCGCGGCCCGCTGTATCTTGTTACCTGCTCCCCTCCCTCCCTCCCGCCCGCCAATGTAATTATCGACACCCGCAACTCATTAGCGCATATTATAGGTCGGCAGGTAATCAAGTCAGCACGGCGCGGCTAATGATGCCACTGTGTCCATCTTGCTGTTAATGAGTGTTCCTCCCATTCCATAATGATGCCGCTTGTGTGTGTGTGTGTGTGTGTGTGTGTGTGTGTGTGTGTGTGTGTGTGTGTGTGTGTGTGAGAGAGAGAGAGAGAGAGAGAGAGAGAGAGAGAGAGAGAGAGAGAGAGAGAGAGAGAGTTTGCATATAAGCAGGTAAGCAAATAAATAACATTTTAGGTTTATGATGTAGCTTGAAACCCTATAAACCACACACACACACACACACACACTCTAGCCAAACATCCTAACAAGCTCGCTCTCTCTCTCTCTCTCTCTCTCTCTCTCCCTAACACATGCACGCCCCTCAGGCCCGGCATTAAGGTGGCTAATTAATCAGGTGTAATGAGCACGGCTGGCACGCTTGACGTCTCATTAATATCTTCATTACTTGGCGGGACACTATCACACCGCCGCTGTCTGCCGCCTCTGCCTCCTCCTCTTGCTCCCATCCCCTCTTCGTCGTCGTCGCCCTCCTCCTCCACCTCCAAGCCCGGCAAAATACGGTTAAGACCTCCGCGATGGCAGGGTTGGTGGTGATCGAAGAGACTGTGCTCCTCAGTTTTCTTTGCGAATCTTATGCAGGAAAAGTAAGAAGGAAAGGAGATGGAAGGATTAAAGGAAGATGAAGGGATGGATGAAATATGGAAGGAGGACTGAAGGATGAAAGAAAGATGGAAAGTGTGCAGATTATGATGTATTTGTGTGTGTGAGTGGTGAGAAAGTTGAATGGATTGATAAATGGCATGTAAGAACAAACTACTAGGGATGCAGAAGCCATGAAGTGGACGAGTAATATTAAGGGTTAGAAAAAATAATGGAAAAATAGGAGGATGGAAAGATGGAAGATTATACGGAGGTGAATGAAGGTAAAAATGAGGGAGAAACGGATGACAAAACAATGGGAACAGAAGAAAAGGAGATAGATGGTAAGGAAAAATAAAGGCGAGCAAAATTAATGAAAGGCATGAGGATTAGAGGAAAGAAAAAGGGGAAAAGATGAAAGAAGGGAGTGGGGGAGCAGGGAAAAAATGACGAAATAGAAAAAAATCATTAAAAACAGGAAAAAGAGAAAAATCGGTGGTTACATATGACTTGAAGCTAGAAGAAAATGCAGACATGAATGAGAGAAGAATTACAATAAAGAAAATAATGATAAAAATAAAAGGCGATAGATGTGAGAACGGAAGGAAGCAGAAACCGTATGAAGATGGTAAAGAGGACAGTAAGAAAGCAGAAGAGGAGAGGTAAGAAGAAAAAAAAGTAAAACGTAAAGAGCAGAATACAAAAAAAAAAAAAAGATATCAAGATTGAGGTATGGAAATGATAGGGCATGATGTGTAATGATAACGAAGGATTGAATAAAGGAAGGAAAGTAAGTAAGCGAAGGAGGCAAGAAGGAAATAAATCAGAAGGGCGATAATGAAATAGAAAAGGAAATAAATCAGAAGAGCGATAATGAAATAGAAAAGAAAATATGGACTAAAAGAAGGAGAAAATAAAGAGAGCGAGAGATAACAAAAACAGAGTGAATACAAGCACGAGATGACAAGGTTCTCTAAATCAGCCTCAGGACAAACGTAATGAAAAAAAAGCAGCATCAGATTGTAACAAAAATTCATAAGACCCAAAATTGCAACTAGCAGAAAAAAAAGCTAAAACGAGTGAAAGCAAATACGAAAAAAAAAAACATAAATGAAAAGCGAGGAAATAAACAGGAAAGCGAGTATGAAACATTTTAAAAAGCAGGAAAACATAAACAAAAGAGAAAAACGTGGAAGTATATACGTGCACGCAACGTTAATAACAAACAAACAAACAAACAATGATGATAATTGAGTGAAACGGTGGAATAATAAAATAAAAATATCAAGAGACGTGAAAAAAAAGCTGTTAACTCACACGAACAATTTTAAAAGAACGGAAGAGAAAGTAGTTGAAAGAGACGCAGGAACAATAATTAAACAAAGCACAAATAATGATAATAAAAATAACACTAGCAGCAGGATTAGTAGTAGTAAAAGTAGTAGTAATAGTAGTAGTAGTAGTAGTAGTAGTAGTAGTAGGAGGAGGAGGAGGAGGAGGAGGAGGAGCAAAAATAATAAAGGTAAGGGTGATGATGATGATAATAATAATAATAATAATAATAATAATAATAATAATAATAATAATAATAATAATAATAATAATAATAATAATAATAATAATAATAATAATCACAGAAGGAGGAGCAGCACCAGGAGCAGGAGAAGGGTGGACCAGGTGGGCGGGATATTTGATGAGGTGAGGCCATCCCCGGCGCGCCACTCAAGCACCTTAATGCAAGTAACACAAAACCTCCAAGAGACATCAAAGAGCACGGCCAGGGAAGTGGTTTTATTAATGCATTACCTGCCTGCCTGCCTGCCGCCCGACCTACCTACCTACCCTCCTACCGACCCACCTAGCTTCTCTACCCCCCTTGCTTACACTGCTCCCTCTCTTCCTCTTTTTACTCATCATCACCTCCTTCCTTCGCGTCGTCCTACGCTTCTCTTCCTTCTTGTTCTTATTTGGGAGGTTCCATCTTTCTTCTGTCAATATTGCTCAGTTTTCCACTTTTCTTCCTATTTTTTTCGTTTCACTCCTTTCTCTTCTTGTTCTTGTTCTTGTTCTTCTCCTCCTCCTCCTCCTCCTCCTTCTCCTCGTATTCCTCTTCTTTGAGACCAACTTGAGAGCAGTGAAAGGAGACAAGGCTCACCTTCTAAGTATTGAGCCTATGTTTTTGTTTTGTGAGAGAGAGAGAGAGAGAGAGAGAGAGAGAGAGAGAGAGAGAGAGAGAGAGAGAGAGAGAGAGAGAGAGAGAGAGAGAGAGAGAGAGAGAGAGAGAGAGAGAGAGAGAGAGAGAGAGAGAGAGAGAGAGAGAGAGAGAGAGAGAGAGAGAGAGAGAGAGAGAGAGAGAGAGAGAGAGAGAGAGAGAGAGAGAGAGAGAGAGAGAAGACCTGATATAAGAGCATTTAGTTCAAGCGTGTTTGTCTCCCCTTTCCTCTTTTCCATACAGCTCCTCCTCTTCTCCTCCTCTTCCTCCTCATTCACTTAACACCTGCTTTCCTCCTTCTAATCCTTTACTTTCATCTGTTCTATCTCTCTCATGTCCCCTTCTATTACATTTTGCTCCACGTCTTACTTTGTCACCTCCTGTTTTCCTTCCTCTAATCCGTCTCATTCCTTATTCCTTTACGTTATCCTTAACCTCTACTTTCCTCCTTCTAATCCTTTATTTTCACATCTTCCATCACTCTCTTAACTCCTTCTATTTCCTTCTACTTCACGTCTTCCTTCTTCTTTCCTCCTGTTTTCCTTCTCCTAATCCATTATTCCTTATTCCTCCTTATCCTTCCCCTCTTCTTGCCACATCCTTCTCATCCCTCTTCTTCTCCCTTCCTCCGGCTCAGCTCTACGGTGCCTGCAGCTGAATATTTCAATAACGCGTCGCATCATCCGCGTCAGACCATCGGACATCGCTGGTAATACGTCTTAATTTGTATATGATTGTCAACGTCTGCTCCCCGCTCGGCTCGTCTGTTGAATACTTCACTCGGAAATAGGCCTATGCGTCCCTCTCTCCCTCTGTTGCCGGTTATTATTACATACATGTATCGCATTCGAGGGGTTGACTGTAGGAGGAGGAGGCGGAGGAGGAGGAGGAGGAGGAGGAGGAGGGTTATCAATAAGTCTCGTCGTATCGCGGCTCCCGGGAAGCATTTCGTCAATAGGCGGGGCGGCGGCAACACCAAATCATGATGGAGTCGGCCATTGCGAGGAGGTGTTATCCGAAGCGCCGAATTCCATACTGCGGAAGTAAACGGCTTAAGTGTTTCCGGCGCGCGCCCAGGCACTGATGGCCCGCCTGATGGGTGCCGCCTCTCAGCCCATAATGCGCTCACTGCTGCTGCTGCTACTACTACTACTACTACTACTACTACTACTACTGTTACTACAAGTGCTGGTGGTGGTGGTGCTGATGTTACTCCTACTATCACTACTACTACAACTGCTATCACTGCCTCTTCTACTACTACTACTTCTACTACTACTATAACTTCTACTATTACTACTTCTACTACCACTACTACATCTACTACTGCTACTACTGATGTTGCTACTGCTACTACCTTCCTATTTTCTTGTCTACTTGCTTTTTTTCTATCTCTCTGCCTCTGTCTCCTTCTCTCTCCTTTTCTTCTTTTTAATTGTCTCGATGCTTTCATTATTACTATGCATTCACTATTACTTGCCGTATTTTACTATTCTCACTGTTGCTTTTCATATATTAATACCCTACTACTACTACTACTACTACTACTACTACTACTACTACGTCTACCTCTGTCTGCCACTGTTGCTTCTGCTATTACTGCGAGGACGAGGAGGACAACGGCTACCCAGATGACCTCTCTCTCACCTCCTCTCACTTCACTTAGTGCACTCGCTACTAATGCCATCTGCCCTCTCCCTCCCGCCTTCCTTCCCTCCCTCCTCTCTCTCCGCCACCCTGCCCCCCTCTCTCTTGGTACCTCACCTCACTTCACTCTATGGACTTATGCCACTATTCCTCCTCCTCCTCCTCCTACTACTACTACTACTACCACTATTACTACTACCACTACTACTGCTACTGCTACTTTTACTACTTCTTTTACCACCACCACCACCACCACAATTACTGCTACTATTACTATCTTTTTAAGCCCTTTTAATAACTCTTCATTTATAGGATCATGACTTCGTTTTGGTTTAGCGCTCTCTCGGGCTATTCTGATGTGATGGCGTCCTCGGCGTGTGTATCCTTTGTGCAATCAAACGAAGACGTGAGGAAATACGGGTGTACGTATGGCGTCATCACAAGGTATTGAGGGAGATTAGTACGGCTGTGAGGGGTACGTGTTCTTAAGGCTAACCGGGACGATTTGTTTTTGTGCATGTGTGTGTAGGTGTGAAGTAGATGGGCATGATGGTTGTGCTTTCAGGGTAAGTTTATCATGCAAGATTTGTTTTGTTATGAATGATGTTTTGAATTCTTGGGCTATGTTTTTTAGCTAATTGTTGAAGTATTACGTATAGCATTGTGGAGATGTTATCAACGTAATTTGTTCAAAGGATTTTAAAGAGATGACCGTTTCCCGTTTTCTTTTTTTATATGATCTGGTATTGTTTAGCAGACTCAAGGAATAACTTTTTACCTTTTTCGTTCACGACCACGTCGTTTATCACGAAAAGTGAGTCCCGCCGCTATTGTCTCTATCCGATGATGCATAAATTCACGTCAAGCTCAGAAAATCGGGCACTTCTTAGAATTCAGTGGCCGTCGCCGGGCGTCTCTGGGCCGGCCGGGTTATTAATGTCATGGGGAAACGTGCAGCTCTGATGGTTCTCGCCGGAGTGGGAGGCGGCGGAGAGGGGAGGCGAGGAGAGCGCGAGAGGGATGACCATAACGCGACGAATCAATCAGCCTCGCTGGAGGTTCTTGGTCAGTAATCACCGGATCAGAATGCCATGAATAATTCTGATCTTCGCTGACGACGACGCCCGGCCCGGCTCATCCAGCCCGGGGCCAGATAGTGCCAGGCGGGCCGGCCGTGGCACTCCACAAGCAGACAGACGCCTTGCTGGGTACACCGGGGCGGCGGGCCCTGCACACACACACACACACACACACACACACACACACACACACACACACACACACACACACACACACACACACACACACACACACACACACACACACACACATACACACACACACCCACAAACACACCCACACACGCACACCCACACACGCACACAAACACACACACACACACACACAAACACACACACACACACACGAACACCCACACACCCACACCCACACCCACACCCACACACCAGGTCAGTTCCTACATACACACATCATAACGACACACAAACTTATGTACACAAAGAGGATTACTATCATTTCACAAACACAAAAGCACAACTAAAATCAATCTTCCATTTAAGCTTAACACTGAAAACTGGCAGAGTGCTGAATTTTTGAAAATGTATTACTTTACCGCCTCGAGCTGGAATCAACCTTCACAGCCCCGCCCCAACAAAAAATGTAAAGACTGGGAAGGGAAGTATACCACAGCCGCTTCTTTCCCCGGCAATTTTATTTTATTTTTATGGATATTCAAGAAGGTTCGTTTCACTATATGCATGTCCTTAGCGTGACAAGTTTCTTCATTAAGAGGATTCGATTATATATAAAAATTAAAATTTCTTCCGAACATCATATTTTTACGGATCATTAAACATAACCTAACACCTACAAAAACGCATCTAGCAATCCAATTGCAACAAAACAAAGAAAAACACATTAGTCATTTCGTTTCTAAAGGTGACTTAGATGATCTTTTCTTCAGGATATGAAATATTTACAGTAAAATAAACACCAGCCGAATGAAAACGCGGAAAAAAAGGTGAATAAAGTAAAACAAAAGAAAACTGAGAAGGAGATTAAATGAGCTTACTATTCATTTTGTCTATTGCACAACTGAATGACGTCTGTTAGGCAGCGATGACAACCTAAAAACTGCCTAACCATCAGCACCTTAAGACGTGACGGTGCCTGTTAGCGGAGACTCTGCCGGGCGTCACACACCGAGAGGGAAGAGATAGACGAAGAGAGGCAGGAGAGAGGGACAGAGAGTTACTAGGTGGCGGTGTGGCCTTCAGGAGCATCAAGAATTCGGTGGCGGCATTTTGGAAAGGTGAATACACGACTTCCGTCTCTTCTTCACAAAGTCGTACGCACACACTTCGTTCTTTACTCATTCTCTTCATTCAGTCTCTTACTCAGTGTCCCCGTTTTTCCTCTCACTATATACCTACCTATATGTCTATCTATATATGTCGGTCTATCTATATATCTATCTTTCTATCTATTTAATTACCTACGTTATTCTCTCTCTCTCTCTCTCTCTCTCTCTCTCTCTCTCTCTCTCTCTCTCTCTCTCTCTCTCTCTCTCTCTCTCTCTCTCTCTCTCTCTCTGATCACTTCCTACGAAGCTGAACAACAAGGCTCCAGAAATGGGAAATATGTCGAACGCAAAAGTTCTAAAACACATACTCAGAAGCTATTCTCGCCGATACAAAAGAAAAAGACTCGTTTCAGCGACAAAAAGTACAAATGAATTAAAATTAAAATGGGAGCGCTTATTCTTCTCATACAGTTTTGGATCGCAAGTGAATATAAGTCGAAGAAAAAAATAGGGATGTATATTTTCTTGTCCGACAGACTCACTACTACGGATTTGGCGCAAGTCTGAGAGCCCCGAGAGCAAGACCGAGACTCAGAACCTCAACCGTTTGCTTCCTCACTCAGGCTTGTGTTCATGCTCGCTGCTCAAGTCCATCCCGCGGCGTCTGTACCCGCCCGCCGGCCGCCCAAAGCACCTTCAGCGGCGAACACCGGCTTTACGGGACTCAAGGCAAAGCAGAGGAAGGGAAAAGCCACGACCCTCGCCCTCCCCTTGGTGTGGTCCTGGCCGTCCCTCCTTTATTCGTACGCCTTACTCCCAGCCACTTACTCCTGACCTTCACTTTGTTACTGTTCCTCGCCAGGCAAGGTGCGAGGGAGGGACGGGTGGTGTGTGGTTACCTCGACCGCGTCATGATAATTGTTAACCTGCCGTCAGGGTCTCTTGGGTGCTTAGCATGTTGGGAGTTTTCTTCAGTGTAACTTTGATATGCTGAGAAGTAACATTGGAATCATATTAAGAAACGATTTAGTTTAAGACATTTATACTCACTGTACACCTGTTTTCCGTTAAGTTAATGAACACAGAGTTTTTTTCCAGGTTTCATAATTATAATGTTTTTCTGAACTACTCTAATAGTCTAGGGAAGGAAAATCAAACTCTCTGTAATAAATGAATAAATTATTATCCTAAGACGTGTGTTCATATTCTATTTTCTGAGTTCTAATATTTTTATTTTATTTTCGGTCACGGACTCTGGCGGCTTCTTTTTGATGTGCATATTCTTCTCTACCAGGGTGAAGTTTTGAAGTTCTTTAGAAAGCAAAAGTTTTGCTTTCTAAAGAACTTCAAAAAGTGTTGCTGTAGGATATTTTGCTCAACACTACTGTTTTCCGCGGTTAGATTCATACACACCGATTTGTTTCCTGTTTCAATATTGATATCTTCTTTCCTGCGTTAGTTCTGGCTCTATCTGTGAGGCATTACCAGCAAAAACACCGCCAAGCCGGCCGCCGCGAGCCCCGGTCAGCAAACACACGCAGTCCAGCACATCGGCGGCGGATGAGGCACAAAAACTAGCCGACGTGTTTACGGCCAAAACTCTTGACGGCAATCAAAATGAATTTATGAAAACTCGCACTTGAGCTCAAAACTCCGCCGAGTCTTTCATATTTGATGCCCTTGACGACCGGCGCCGTATAACAGTATAACGAAAATCACTGTATGACTTACTCTTGTGTCCCGCCATCCCGACGGACGATTTACACATTTTCCGTTAAGTGACGCTGTCCATCCAACACACACTCGTTGCTTCTTTTTTTTCTTCTCCATTTTAAACATGGAAACATGAAGTGTCCTACAAATACAGAGTTTTATGGGAAGGGTGATGCGACAGAACATAATATTGACGCCAGCGCTGCCCTTCTCAACCCTTCATTTACTGCTCCCAGAATAATCTAGGAGCAGTAGCGCTTTTTCATTCTCAACGTGAAAACACGAGTCCTACAAATACCGAGTTTTATGGTAACGGTGATGCAGAACATAATACCGAAGTCAGCATCGCTCTTCTCAGCCCTCTGTCTACTGTTTTTCAAATAGTCAAAGAGCAAGTGAGCAGTTTCTTATATATGTATCACGAACTTAAAAAAATAGGTGTCACGTTTTATGATAAGGGCGATGTGGCAGAACATAATATTGACGTCAGCATGCAAGCGGTCACCAGCTTTGTCACCTCCGCTCGACTACTGGTCTCAAGTAATCTAAGAATACGGAGGATTTTTTTTATTATTCAACTCCATGTTCCAACTGATCGGGAAATGGCGGCGGTAAGCTTACGAAGAGATACTCCTAAAGGAATTTGAGTTAATGTTTTATGGATTCAGAATTTAATCGAAAAATTAAACACTTGGGTAACATGACATTAAAACAATGGTACGGGTTACAGTCTTCCTCTTACTGCTTCTCGCTTTTTTTCTCGCAATATAAAGCTCGGCATAGTTCCCAATAGTCGTCTCAAAACAGCTACTTCTGGTACAACAGAGAACGTGGCAGATGTTTCACAGACGGTATTACGATTAACATGCAGTTATCGTTACTTCATCCCGTTGGACGCTATGCTGCTGCTTGGGTCACCTTCAGGGAAAAATTTTGTTATCCTTTATCGCAAACACTAAATAGTATATCCCCAAACCAAGATCCTGTCACGATGAGGAAAGTGTAAAGCTCTTGTACACGAAGTTCGAAGAATGACAAACACGTGCTCCCTCAATCGAAGAAAATAAATGATACTAAGTAACCTAAGCTCATGTAAGGTAAGGTAGGATGAGATAATATAAGGTAAGGTAAAGTAACGTTTTTTATTACTAAGTTCTCGAGGAAAACAAACACGCAATCAAGGGAAAAACAGGGATAGGGAAGAAAACAGATCTCAACCTTTAGCGGCTCACATTCAAAACTTCGGCCGCGGTAATAATGTATCCGTGCGAGGTTCCCAAGATCACACGTGCGTACCCAAATGAAGCGAAAGGGAAGATAAAAGGGAACAAATCAGGGACCTTTAGCGCTTCCCACCCGGACGGAAAAGACCACGCCCGATTGTTATTGTGCCGCGATGAACCGGGCCGGCGAATAAAACCAATTAGCCGGCGATGCTGTGCTGATGAATAACACCGAGGCACTGATGAAACGCGGGGCCTCTGCGCGTCTTCAAAAATACATGCGTAACGAAATCAACAAAGCAAGATTGGAGTGGCCTTTCGCCGCGTTTAAAAGAGGCACACAATGGCGCCCGATGCTAAATGTCATGATGGTATTTGGGGTAGAGGGATTTTCTGCGGCGCGCACAGCATTCACGATCCATCCACGCGGCACAGGGCTGGTCAGCGGCGGGTACGGGTCAGGGGTCAGCAATTAGAGGGGGTCAGCGGCGGGTATGGGTCAGGGGTCAGCAATTAGAAGGGATCAGCGGCGGGTATGTGTCAAGGGTTTGCAAGGGTCAACGGCGGGTATGGGTAAGGGGTTAGCAGGCGTCAGCGGCGATTTGGGGTCAGCGATTAGCAGGGATCAGCGATTATCAGGAGTCAGCGGCGAATAGGGGGTAGTGTTAAGCAGGAACATCTGCCAGTATGGGTCAGCAGAAAGCAGGAATTAGTGATCAGCATGAAGAGTTTGTGTCATCAGCGGATAATAATGAAGAGTCAGCCGTGGATGTATGAGAATAGATAAAAGGGAGTCAGAGTTCAGCGGAGGCCAGTATGTAGTCCACAGGGATTGACGTAGACTTGGTGTCAGAAGCGGGCAATGTCATGATCTGCAGTGAAGGAGAGTGAACGGCAAGTAGGTGTTGATGCAGCGACTATTAGAAAGCAGTGTTCGGAAGAAGGCAGGAGATAGTATGGAGTGGCGGAGAATTAGTGTCAGGGAAGGATAATAGCAAGCAGTGAATAAGGCTAAGAATTAAGTAGTTCTCAGCTTAGCGACTATAAAGCAGTGGTCAACCAAGCAAAAAATCAGCAGTTATCAGGCACAGACCGAGGGGTACTGTCCGCAACAAAGTGAGTGACCAGCGGTGATTGAGGGTTAAGGCGAATGGGCGTCAGCCGTCATTAGGTCTTAGAAACAGGTAAGGTTAATTGACCAGTAAGGGTAAGCATGTAATAGTAAGGGTCAGAGAGTAGCAGAAGGTCACCGGCAAGGGTCAGGGGAGGTTAGCAGCGGGTCACAAGGTATCAGCAACGAATAGTGACGAGTGGCGTGGAGGAAGGAGTCAGTATAAATAAAAAGTAAGCAATCCCAATTTTTTCATCGCCGTTGGTATTAGAACATAAGCATTTCATCACCTCTCTCAACGTGACCAAAATATCTGAAACCTCATCCAAAGCCTGTCTTCTCGCCACAATATGAAAGCCTGAAGATTATGAATGCTACCGACGGGGTGATGAGAACACCAGAAACTTGCCCGCTTCTTCACCCCCGTTAGTAAAGCGTCCCAGCTTCGTCTTTCTGCATCTTCCCCAAGGATGCATAGATGTCCTAGAGCTACTGTCGTCACAACGTTTGAAAGTTTGAAGGCTGCGCACGCTGTTGACGAGGTGAGAAGTACAGCAAAAACTTCACCGCACCTTCATCGCCGCTTGTACGTAATCCAAACTTTGTTTTTCTACACCTTCCTCGACGCAGCCAAGAAACCAAAAGTCGGCCCTAGAGCCAGATTCCACGTCACAGCGTGTGAAACATTGATGGCCACGCACTCCGCTGACGAGATCAGGAGTAAAGTGACCGGAAGAACATCTCAGCAAAGAAACTTTTCATAGTATTCCACTTAGGACAGGAAACTGTGAACCTTAGGCATATGTTCAGCGGAAACAGGGACGAAGCGACATAAGAAACCTACGAATACAACAGGTAAACTCCAATAGTCTTAACTTCATTATTTCAATGCCAAACTTTTCTGCACCATAGGAATATTAGTCCCCATAAGTTTTACAGGTAAGGCATAATATTAATATATTTTTTGCAGTAGGGCAAGATCAAAAACTATGAAACACTGAAATCTGTTTACTTATGAGAAGTAATACAATCTTGTAAAAAAAATCAAGCACACAGAGGTGGACGTAAATATACAACCAAGAATCCCTCGAAGACGACTGAATTACCGGTCTGAAACCTCACCCAGCCTCTGCATTTACTGGTTTATTACGACAGACTCCTTCTTCACCTTTACCGTTTAAGAATCGAACAGAATGAAGTTGAGCTCGAGTATATAAAAAGATGAGCACGTCCACTAAGTCTGGTTAGTAATGCTGTCTTCAAGTTGACTGTAAAAAGAACGGTGAGCTAACAAGAAGTAAAAATCGGAACATTCGCAAAGCACGGAGCAAAACGGAGCGGAGAGGAGCAATTAAATTTAGTTAATAACAAAAACACATTAAGAGGCCAAGGTTCTCGAGATAAAATCGGAAGAAACAGTAAAGACACACACTAAAGCGATTACAAATGTTTACAAATGACCCGAGAAACAGAACTCTTCAAATCAAGGTAGACTAACTGTCCGCAGACAAGGGAAAAATAATACTTAAACGAGACACACTACAAAAATACAGACGACTCTCGATCGCCGCGCCGACAACTTACGGTCCTGAAAAAACAGCAAATGCGAAAAGAAACAACAAAAAAAAAAGAAGGGCCGCAAGATATTTGGCCGCGCGCCTTTTTTCCTCGCTCTCACTCCAAAACGGATTACACTCTCCATTAATTTAGCGAAAAATATCACTTCCCTATCGCACAAACACACACGCACAAAAAAAAAAAATACACGGCTGCTACTTGTACCAGTCCATCATCGGCGCACACACACACATTCACACACACACACACACACACACACACACACACACACACACACACACACACACACACACACACACACACACACACACAGGACACAGGTTCACGCACACAGAAACAGGCACATTTTACCGTGACTAAAGATTCAGTTATTATTTATGTACGTATTTATTAAGTCGCTCACACACAATCCGCACACTTTCTACTTATCAAATAGAAACTTTGACACGCTCGCAATACTTTTCAAGCTCAGTGTTCCCGAGCAACGCTTAGTGAGCCAAGCTTTTCGACTCTCTTTTATAGGTGACGTTTAGGCGGTGGCGAGCGAAACGGGAGGGAAGGAGGAGGTAGGGGACGGGATGGGGCGGGTGGAACTGGAATGGGAGAAGGAGGCGAATGAGTATGCTTGGTGATGGGATGTTGACATGACCAGCTAGGTAAGAAATAAGAGAACTGGAAGGGAGGGGGTGGAAGGTACAGTATGAAATAGGGAGCTATTAAGTGTTGGAAAGGGTAGACAAGCAGATGAAGTAGAATGAGAAGGAATAGAAAGAGAAGAGAAGAAAGGAAGGTATAAAGTTTTAAGGGATGGGAGGGAAGAGGGAGATAAAAAGCATAAAGGAACGACAGACATGTGAATTTGGCAAGAGGAGAGAAAAAGTCTTAGAGAGAATGGGGGTATATAGGTTAGGTTAGGTTAGTTTTATAACACAATATATCGGTATTCTAGAGATGGCTTTAGGAATGAATGCGATACTGATACGGTTACTGTACCGATAAAATAGTAATCAGAAAAAAAGAAGGCAGGATGAGAAATAGGGAGGAGGAGAAAGGGGAAGAGGTATATTATGAGGAGAACCGGGGGAGAGAGTATAATTTTTCCCTCTCACTACTCTTCCACCATATCCACTCCATCACCACCTCCTAATATTCCTCTTCCTAGATCGCTTGTGGATATTAGAGGTATGGAACGCCACATCCTCCACCTAGTTTATATTAAGGCGGAGTATGCAAATATAGGCAGAAAACTCATATCCCTGCAGCACAAAATTGAAATCTTGGCAGTAGTTGAGAGATACAGCGACTAGATGTGGCGAGGCGGGTCGGGGCTGGAGAAGGAGCTAAGAACCTGCATGTACGGGCTAGCAAGAGACATAATTAAATGACATGAATGGAATAAGCTGCTTAGTTAATCATACCTACGACTCCTCTTGCTTCTTTAATGCTACTTTCTTATTTATATTGGTACTGTTATTGCTGTTGATGGTACTACTGCTGCTTCTATTTCAACTACTACTTCCTCTGCTGCTGCTACTAATCAAAAACTTAACTTACAAAACTCTTAACAACTACACTTTGATTTTTTTTTTTTTTTACGTGCTTCTGTCGACAGGCTAGATAATATGTTCTCTCTCTCTCTCTCTCTCTCTCTCTCTCTCTCTCTCTCTCTCTCTCTCTCTCTCTCTCTCTCTCCTATGCGCGTGCATGTCCCAGGAGGCGTTGATAAAGGGGGAAAGGAAAGGCAAAATGTGTGTGTGTGTGTGTGTGTGTGTGTGTGTGTGTGTGTGTGTGTGTGTGTGTGTGTGTGTGTGTGATTTTTTAATGCAAACACTCGAGAATAAAGAAATAAAAAGAAAAGGAATGAAAAAATAAGTGCCGTGCAGAGACTAGAGAACACGATCACGTCTTGTCTATGGAATTTTAGACCCACGAACACAGCGACGGCAGAATTTATGCTACACACACACACACACACACACACACACACACACACACACACACACACACACACACACACACACACAAACACCTGATACCACAATAACAAGTGAGCCAAATTTGTCTACCTGCCACGCATGACCCACAGACACATCCGTACCTGTCCGCCTGCCCCTCATTAACTCAAGACATCCACCTTTCGAATGTGTACCTATATCTTACCTTTCCACTAATTACTCAACTGCTTTTGCCATACTTTTCTTTACCTGTACCCACACCTTTTTATCTTTTCTTTTCATTCTCGTATTATTATCGTCCTCCTCTCGCGCCTTCTCTTTCTTTTCCTCACCCTATTTGCTATACCTCTATGAATATCTTCCCTTACCTATTCATTTATCTCTCTGCTCCTTATGATTCTTGTATAAGGTACTTCAGAAATCATTAATGAGATCAATAAGAAGGAGGAAACGAGAACTCATGTACCTACAAATACCTTTCTTTGCCTATATCTTTTTAATCTTTCAAATAATTTCCTGTTCTTGTAGTCTCGAATGCCTTCCTTTTCTTATATTATTTTGCCTTTGCATGAGAAATGTGCAAATGTAAGAAGGCCTCAAGACTAAGCCTGAAAACAATCTCTCTCTCTCTCTCTCTCTCTCTCACGCCGCAAAATGGCAAACTGCGCGCTAGGATTGATTATGCGCGTGGCCTGGGTTTATGCCTTTCCCGTGCATGCCGATCTCTCTCTCTCCCTCTCTCTCCCTCTACCTCTCCCTATCTCCCTCCAGCTCCCTCTCCCTCTCTCCCTGCCTCCCTTCCTCCGACCACAGCCGTGCATTGGTGCCTGACAACGACCATTTTATTTTATTTTAACTATCTGTCTATTATTTATTTTCGATTTCGCGTTGTTGTGTATTTTGCATTTTCTCTTTTTCCTCCTCCTCCTCCTCCTCCTCTTCTTCTGATGCCTCTTCCTCCTCTTCCTGTTCCTGTTCGTCCTCTTCCTTCTCCTGCTCCTCTTCCTCCTCTGCTGTATCCTGCTCCTCTTCCTCCTCTGCTGCCTCCTCCTTCTCCTCCTCCTCCTCCTCCTCCTCTCCTTTTCCTCCTCCTCTTCCTCCTCTTTTGCTTCTCTCTGTTGTTGCTTTGGAGGAAATAATGGAGGTGTTGCATAACCTGACTAAAAGATGTGTTTTTTTATTCTCTCTCTCTCTCTCTCTCTCTCTCTCTCTCTCTCTCTCTCTCTCTCTCCTTCTATTGATTTTGATGTCTTTATCCCTTTTTTACACTCCCGCTTTCTCTCTTCCGTTCTTTCCCATTCAGTGTTTTTTTTAATCGGCGAAGGTACATTTGGAAAACATTGATGAGATAATAAGAAAACAAAAAGGTACAAACGGGCGTCTCATATCACTCACAGGTAGAGGAAGAAGCATAGACAGATAGTTAGAAGGCCGACAGGTAAACAAACAGGCTCAGAGATAATCAATAAAGGAAGAAATAGACAGGAAGAAGGAAAGGAATTAGAAATAAGAGGAACACACACACACACACACACACACACACACACACACACACACACACAAACACACAGCAAACACAGGCCAATGGATGCCCGGCGCGGCCTACACTGGTTGGGTTGTCGCCGTCTGCATACGCGTCTTAAACAACCCTTATACACGACGCCAACAAACTCCTTAATAATGGCAGGCACGGCGACGAAGTGCTCTCTCTCTCTCTCTCTCTCTCTCTCTCTCTCTCTCTCTCTCTCTCTCTCTCTCTCTCTCTCTCTCTCTCTCTCCTGGCAGGTGCAAACTAAGCCTAAACGTTATTTGGTCCTCAGCAATGATGGAGGTAAAGGAGGTGGAGGAAGAGGAGGAGGAAGTGGAGGCGGTCAGGAAGAAGAGAAGAAGGAGGAAGAAAAGACGGAAGAGGAGGAAGAAATATAAGAATGAGAAGAAAAGCTAAATAGAAGAGAAAAGGGAGCGAGGAGAACGGAGTAAGAGGAAGAAGAAGAAAAGAAGGAAAAAGTAGCGGAGGACGAAAAAGGAAAGGTGACTCAGGAAATGGTGACCAATGCATAGCTGGAGGAAGAGAAGCTTGTGGAAAGAGTTGGGCGGAATAGGAGGAAGAGGAGAAAGCCGAGTGAGTGGGAAGAGGAACAACATAGAGACGAGAGTGACGAGAAGGGAGATAAAGTAGAAGAGGCACAGGAAGAACAGGAGAGAGACGTGAGAGAAGTACATGAGGGAGAGGAAGACCAGGAGGAGGGAAAGGGCGTATAAGAGGGTTAGGGTGAAGAGGAGGAGGAGGAGGGTGAGGGAGAGGAGGAGGAGAAGGAGGAGGAGTGCTGACCGTCCGCACCAAGGCCTCACTCCGCACCTCCGCAAAATCTGGGATCGATACTCGGACACCAGGCAGTGACCAGGCCAGGCCGAGGCTGCATCAACTCCTCCGCCGCCCGACGCCTTCTCCGCCGCCTCTTTATTCTCCTCTTCCTATTGTCTTCATCCTTCCACTCCTGTATCTTTGCCTCCTTTCAATCCTTCTTCTTTTCCTCCTTTACACCATCCTCTACATCTCCATATTATTTTCTTTCTCTTATTTAATGTCGTTTTCATGGCTACAATAGTCTCTTCTTCACATTCTCCATTTATAACTACAGTCTTTCTCTTACTCCTCATCGAATTGATACTTTTACTCCTGTTTCTCTTCTTCCTACTTCTACTACTACAGCTACTTCCTAACCTCATTTTCAAAACAGATAAGGAGAGAGTTAGATACGCCTTTTTGTTCCCTCACTTATTTTTCACCCTCCACTCCTTCCCGCTCAGCCTTGATCTACTTGCATTCTTCTCGTTTTCCCAGTATCATGTTGGCAAAAGTAGCAAGAAGACTTACAAATTTCCACGCAATTAATTATGTTTCCTTTTTGTTTATCATGGCGGAAGAGATAGATAGAAAGATAGATTGAGAGAGAGAGAGAGAGAGAGAGAGAGAGAGAGAGAGAGAGAGAGAGAGAGAGAGAGAGAGAGAGAGAGAGAGAGAGAGAGAGAGAGAGAGAGAGTGTGTGTGTGTGTGTGTGTGTTTGAGGCGCCATCAAAGCCACACTTCATCTTAGTGGTGGAGTGACAGGACTTGAGGCTGAGGCGAGTTGCTGCTTGAGGGGCAAGAAGGTGGCTGTGTCCTCCACCACCACCACCACCAGCTCCACCACCACCACCGCTAAGACTGCCTATCCCCGACCCAGCACGCTGAACATACGAGGACATCAACGATAATAACGACGAGTAAATGAGAGAAAGATAAAGAAAGAGGAGGAGAAAGAGAAGGAGAAATGCAAGATGATGTTGATAATAATGAAATAAACCAACAAAAAAGAAATCTGACAAAAACAAGACGGGTTATGGCACGTTTAATGGCGACGACGCAGAAAGAAAAAGACTTCAATGTACTTTCAAAAAACGTCTTCAATGTGCGGAGATCAAGTACTTCAACAACAAATCAACCGAGAAAGCGACGACGACGATGACAACAATGATGATAACTATAACTATACCAACAAATGCAGCAGCGGTGATGGCGTCGACGGAGGGGGTGACGAGGGGAAGACGAACCAGCAAGCAGCCTACATATCAGGAGAGCGCCGCGTCCTCTTACACACCAGCGACTCAAGGGCCTGAAAGCTGACCAACTGCCTCCACCACCACTAAGACGCCGCAGCTCTCTCTCTCTCTCTCTCTCTCTCTCTCTCTCTCTCACACACACACACACACACACACACACACACTAACAAATAACAAACAACTTCTCGATGCTTCACCATCAATTAACTGCTTTCATCGGGTACCTTTCCTCCACATTCATCATTTTCTCACCCCTTTTTCCTCCCCTTTTTTTCTCATCCTCCTTCACCTTCAGTATCAGCGATCCTTCTTGTTTCGCTTATGCTCTTATATATCAATGAATTACGGTTCAACAATAAACAAATATTCTTTTCGCTTCTAACGGGCTGGTCCGACTATCATCGTCTTTCCGAAAAGTCTACATGCGCTGTGGTCCTGCATAGAAAAAAAAATGTCGTAGGAGAATTTATAAAGAGATTTGTCATATTCTTCAGCCAACTTCTGACCTTAATTTTACTCGAGGAATAAAACAATGAAAAAAAAATTGTTACAAGTTACAGACGCACGTGGAAATGACAGTAATGGGAGGGAGATTTTTTTTGTTTTGTTTCATCAGGAATATTCCGCTTCAAATGGAATTTCAAAACGCAAAATTATAAAGGAAAATATGGCTTCAGCAGTTTCCGAACGCCATCATCATGATGATTAAAATCATCATTATAATCTCCGTTATTGCACAGGCTTTCACACATCAGGAATAAGAGAACCATTATAAGCTGCACTTTGATTCGCCATTCCACGATATTCATCATCATAAGTGAACCTCGCTGGAGCATGAACGCAAGAACTAACACACGCGTCCTTGTTTCGAGCGAGGGTTCTTGCTGTTGTTGGGAGCACTCTGCTACTCAGAGAAGAACAACGAAGGTCAGTAACACTGCTTTCATATATAGCAGCAGTCACCAGTTGTCTACGTGCACGGGGTCATCTGCATTAACTCGCTCTTAGTCAAGATGGCTGCGATGAAAAAATAATCGGAATTGTGCAAATGACCGGAGGTCTGGAGGCCAAGGACTCACTGTGTCACGATGGCCACGAAATGGAGACCTGACTGAAGTTTTAGGGTTGAGAATATGATACGAGTAAGATGGAAAAAAGTGGCAGCTTGCCAACTGACAAGAAATATCAAGGAGGACAGCGGGCTAATTTGTGTGTGTGAAGGATGCCTCGTGAACGAGCCTAACGAACTCTTCTCGCACGCTGTCAAGTTTGTTTGAACAGATAATAAATTTTGTCTCGTTACGGCTCGAATCAGGCGACACGAAACAGCGAGTCTTGTTCTGGCCGATCACAGCATTCCCTTCAAACAAATTGGGATTCAGTATAAACATCTCATGTATGAGATTAGGCGTCGGCCATTCATACTTATCTTTACTTGATGAATAAATAATTTTTATGAACATCAAGTACATTGAAAATTACACACTACACGCAGAACGTTCTTTGCTCGAAATTCTTGGGAAGTAAGTTTGAAAACTCGTCTTTGCCTCGCCGGGAGGGAGTTGCGGCGCTGGCTGAGCTGCAAGGCCGAAGATAATTTATCCAGAGGGCGGAAGCCCCAACGGACGTGTGATGATATTATGATTAGTAAGAAATGGAAGGATTCATTATCATGTTTTGCTTTATCAGCTCCAGAGGAAATGCATTCTAAATTAAATAAGTGACCGACGACCATTCGACCAAACTGTTTGTGTATGGTCTCTTAGGAAGGCGGTCGCCCTCATGGACTTTTTGCAACGTTGCTCATAAAACCTTTACAGGCCAACTCCTATTCTTCCAACTTAACCTTTGCTCTATGGCGTTCTCCTCTTAGCAATGGCAGCAACGCGGCTGTGGCACCGGCACCGAGCCACCCTCGAAGCCATGAGCCCGTGTCTCAGGAGCCTCAGGAATATTGCAGCGGCACACCAGCGTTCACTGTGGCACTGGTGGCAGCCGCTCCTCCTGGGTGGCTCCGGACACAGGGTGGCGACTCGGCCTCTGGTACGCGATTCATTTTGCACAGCTGCTTAACCTCTCGCCTTCCCGAGCCACGGCTGTACCGGCACCCGGGGAGGCTCCGAGCAGCCCCTCGATGGCATTGCAGACTCGATACGCCTTTATCGTGCTCGTGGCGGTTTTCTGTGTTAATGCACCATTTGTGATGGAAGATTATGCATTTCCAGTTATTCCCGTATTGCGATTTTGTTTTACTTGATTACTGTTCAGTCTAATGTTATGGGTTTTGGTATTATGAGTATTGCAAAATAATGCCTTATTAGAAACATTTGTATGACAACTCAGACGCCACTGCAAAGCAAAAATGTTTGCCAACAAGTGCACAAAAAAGGTGAACAGTTTAGTCAAATCTTTCCGTATCTCATCTCTTATGGGCATACCAGCGCAATGTTTTCTCTGGAGGGGTGGAGAAGCGCTAACGCTGACAATATCATTTCGTTGTCGCTGAACTAAACACCACCACCATCACCACCACCACCTTCCTGCCTCCCACCCCACCTTCTGGAGGACCTCCCTCTGCTTGCCCTAAACCCTCCGCTGAATACTTCATCGTGCTCGCAAGCCGCCTCCTCGACGCCCTTCCCTTCCCCTGCTTGTCCAATGTTGCGCATCTGCTTCCCGCAAGCACTTCCTACCACCCTATGAGTCCATGCACGCCACCTCCTTCTCTACAAGACACCGCCGCTCTGCTTTTAATGGGCTCTTGATGCCATGCAGCGCCCCTGCCCTCAGGTGGTGTCTCGCCGTGCTGCCTGCTGCCTCCCATGCCATTTGATGCAAGAACAAATTACTCGTAAATTATTTGAGGATTTAAAGAGAAATGTACTTATGAACAAGGTCTGTAGCAACATAATGTCATGCGCTAATTTAGGATGACAGAGACTCTGACATCAGCGACAAAAGCTGTTGGTATACAAATCTAGGGCGACATATTAAAATATTTTACGTATGGTTTTATTACCAATATGCTTCTATAAGTAACTGGTTCTAGCTTTGCAACTTTCTGAACACAGTGAGCACTTTAGAAAACTGAAACTCAAAACACACACACACACACACAAAAAAAAGAGGGTTTAACGTTCTATTTGGATATTGGTTGAACGGAGACACGTGTCGAGAGGCGTCCGATGCTGCCTGACCACGGATGTTCCTCATAAGACGTACACAAATATTCTTACTCTTTCCACTACGATAAAAATAAGTTCGGCACCATATTACTGAAAAAAAATATTAAGGGGTGAACTTATTACTTATCTTTAGATGCTATTTAACCCCGACAATCAACTCCATATCCTTGAAAAACGAGGTTCAGAACTTCAGACGGACAGAACGTGCAGCACGAGGTGTACCATCCCACGGTGAGGTCAGGGTTTATAATTTGAACAACACTCATGTCTGGAAATGTGGTTTTTGAGATATTTTGAAAATTCGGAATGTGATTTCACTGTTCATTCATTCACAATACAGTTTGAAAAAAAGGCCAAAGCTAATGATATTCCCGTGACGTCTGATGTTGTTCCAGACTGAATGCTTGAAACAGATGCAAACAAAAAAGGAATGGCTGCGAAGCATGAGCGGAATGTCCACACAAAATATAACGTAGTGGATGATCACACACAAGAGAATCGTGACAAAAGTTTTAGTTCCCTTCTGACTTTTGTGGAATTATAAGGAAATTACCCATACCTCGGTGGTAATAATTACAAGACAATGAAACGGCCTGAAGAATAATTTTTGATCGACGCCTGAAAGAATGCATTGCAAAAGTGAATCACATAATAATGTCAATAGAAGAAAACGGAAAATCTTTATTAGGCAAAGTATTACGATTCTATTAACTTGATACTAAAGAAAACTTCTCGCTAGAAGTGCTCAAACGTGAAGTTGGAGAGGAACATCAAAATGCGATATGAAGTTATAGGGAGTTTAATTTCGCCATCATTGAAGAAAAAGTATTTATAATCAAAGGTTGTCACAAACTAACGAAACATAAAATTCGTGTAACGCAACTCAACGAGCACGTTTTTATTTCTTTACTGGAGACACATACTGTATATTACTTTATTGTCATTTGAGCAAAGGTTTGTTGTAAAGAAAAGTAATGAAACATAGTGAGAGAAAAAAGAATAAACAAATACTCTTCTCTTATTCGCACTTAGGAAAAAGAGACACATTAAGACATCAGAATACCGAAAAATATATCAATCAAACACGTTAGGAAAAGTAGAATGTTGGTTAAAACTGTGACACAAGTCTTGGCATTAGACTGTCTAAGCTCGTGCGGCAATTTTTTCTAAATGTTTCAGAAAATAATGTGCCGAATAGGTTCCTATAGTTCCCTGCATGGAGCGTCACCCGTAGCTCACCGATATTATATTTTGGACGAGTAAAAAGGTTCTGGGATAATAACTGGGAGCTGCGTCTCGCCATTTGTCACCTGTTTCTGTACCAGAAAATTCTAAAGATTGCTTGAATGCTCAATTAGCCAGCATATGGACTTTCAATACAAGAAGTCACGTTTGACCAATTCTTTATATTTGTCAATAATAAATATGTAGTTTCTTGTGAATGATTTTAGAAGATGAGCATTAACGTTGCTGTCCTTTATTTTTTCTTTATAAGGAGAAAAGAAGTGCCTTGCCAAATCATGTCTGTTCCCTTCCTACAATACTACTTCTTCCCTTCTCCGTCTCATCTTCCTCCTTCTCATTCTTCCTAACCAGCCTCTGCAGTACGTGGTTGTCCTAATTCTTATATGTAACTTTGTGACATTTAGGAAAATGGGTTTTTTTTCCTTTTGTCAACGCCAAAAGATACTAAACAAGCATGACGTTACTCAGCATACTCTCTCTCTCTCTCTCTCTCTCTCTCCCCCGCCCTCGCACAGGACCCCAAGGAGGAGGTCCAAGTATGCCCCTCTGAGCCCCTTGGACAGCTGCATATGAGATAAGCTGAAGTGGCAAAATAATTTATAAATACACAAATCTATATATATATATATATATATATATATATATATATATATATATATATATATATATATATATATATATATATATATAAATGATGATAAAAATGGTGATGATGAAAATAATGAGGATACTAAAATGATCCAATGAAAGACAGTAATAATGATGATAAAGGGTACTTATAATAGTAACAATAATGATAATAAAAATGATAAAAATAAAGAGATAGAGAAAATTAAGGAAATGCTCTGCATGTTTGCTGTTTTCTAATTACATATTTCAACATCACTGATATTTATTATTTGAATATACTTCTCATGTAAACTTTACTCGTAACATCGGGGTCAATACAGAGTATGATTTTTTTCCCATTTTATGTTGATCTGAGAAACGGATACTTCATGTAACCGTCCTAAGCAAAATATTGGGTCATGTCGTGTTCCGAGGCCGCGGCGTGCCGCCCTTGGGCTGGTGCCGGCCACCGCTGCTGCTGCCGCCCCGACACCGTGGCCACCCCACACGGCCCTGCATGACCCAGACTCAAGAGGCGCCGAGGGCACGTCAGATTCACGTCACAGTGCTCAAGATGACATGTTAGTTTACTTAAGAGTTGTCTGATGGGCCGGCAGGGCCGTGCAGGGCCTCGAGGTGTGGCCGCGGGAGGCAGGCGGGTGGCCGGGCCGGCGTGGTGCGCGAGGCGGGGCAAGGCAGGAGCGCCGCCCGGCACGAGGTAATGTCACGTGGCGGCGTGTGCATTACTCATCTCACCGATGACAAAAAGAGTGTGTTAGCTGCGGCGTGACCCAGAGTGGGAGGCGGCCAACCCCGTGGGGCCAGGGGGGCCGCCTCCCCCTGCAAACTGGTGTCAGCGCGTCGCCGAGGAAAGAGAAAGTGAAAATAAAAACCCTAAATGAAAAAAAAAGATCGGAACGATATGCAAAAGACGAATTAAAAAAAGGGCGATTGGTGGAAAGGTGTGGCGCGCGGGTGGCGGAGCGAGGCGGTGCCACAGGCTCCTCCTCCTCGCTGCCAGAGCAGGTTGGCGGTGCTGCCATCTAGCGTCCCATGAAAGAACCCGCCCACAAACTTTTTACCGCCAAAACTTAATTGATCTTAGCTACCACGTGGCTCCCGCACCGAGCCCGGCCAGCAAGCGCGCGTGTGCCGGCGTGCGTGTCCCCTCTGCCACCTTCCCACGTGACTTTTAGTATTTTTTCCATTGCATCTGCGTGACATGGGCGGCGGCACCCTGGGCCAGCTGCCAGCTGGAGGTCATGCCAGCATCGCCCCCTTGACCACGCTGGAGCCACACGCCACCCGATCAGGCGATGTTGATACCCCCAAAACTTCTACTCTCGGAATTATAACACAAATGACAATTCTTTTTTTACTATTTGGTAATGGATGGATCGGTGAAGGAGGTAACAGCGGGCGGCCGAGCGGGCGGTTGGCGAGCTGAGCGGATGCCGAGCCTGACCCCCGCGTCTAGGCACCGACAGACCGCCTACATCTCTCTTTTCTTATCTGTCTCTTTCCTGTACTCCTTTCCCCCACAGCATGTTACTTGAAAAGTACAACAAATTAATTTTCAAGCAAAAACTAAGCTATTACATATTCTCTCTCTCTCTCTCTCTCTCTCCAGTCAATTTACAAACGCGATTTTCAAAAACCTTTCCCAGTTTATATGAACCACAAGACATCGCGCGATGACAACAAGAAACAAATTTTCTATATTTTACAATGTCTTGAGCATCATGTTGTCTTATAAAGTGCATCCTGCAGTGCAACATTCACGTCGAGTGAGGGAGGGATAGATGGGGAAGGGAAGAAGAGGGAGGGAAAGGGGAAGGGAGGGAGGCAGCAGTGTGGTCTCTCCTGTTCCTTCCCTTCCTCTTCACCGTCACAGACCCTCACCAGCCCCTTGCCTGCGGGGATGCTGAAGGCCGGCAATTACGTTTTGCCGGACTCTACGTTACGCGTCCTCCGTCGTGTGTTACTGCCTCGCCCTCAGGTGCGTTGTGGTTCTTTACGCCTGCAGAACGGCGCCGCCCAGCCTGCCGGGCCGGGAGGAGCAAGTCTTTCCGCTGATTTAGATCGTCTTCCCGGCGCTGCTCCCTCGTCCATACGGAGCCGGACGCAACACGAAACAATTCGAGACTTGAACAAACAACTTTGCCATAAGAATGCGTCTAATAAGATAAATCAAGGCTTAACTATCACCCAACGGCAAAGTTTCACAAGCCCTCGTACAAGTTTCAAATCTTTTGGCGAAATTCAGCTTTCAATGACCCTCCAAACTTTGCCGCGATTCCTTGATAATGTAAAAGTTCTCTAATTATGAATTTCTTGCCGGCTGCGTAAGGTCGAGGGAGCAGACAGCAGACGACTACTTGGCCGCGATAACACGTCACATTTTCAGCGCCACACGACACGACACGACACACCGAGGAGGGGACGACACACGCTTTATTCGTACCTCGTCTGTTTTGCGTTTCTTTCCCTTTTCTCGAGGCATTAAGACTCCGCTAAATTCTGGTGGTGGTGAAGAGCGAGTCATCCTTCAAAAGCCCCTAATATGGCAACACGAGCACCCCGGGGAGGGCCGCTGGAGCATGCAGGTCAGGTGCGGCCTTAACTAACACCAGCATTATAAAGATATACGGAGGTGTCGCCGGCCAGCCTGTCGAGCACGAATTAGGTTCCAGCAAACTCATGATAACGAGAGACCGAGAAGAAAAAAGAAAAATCAGAGTTCGTAGATGAATGAAGCATAAGAAAAGTCCTCTTAGATGAAGTGGAAGGACACCTAACTGCGTGCATATTTTTTTTTCTCTCTCTCTCTCTCTCTCTCTCTCTCTCTCTCTCTCTCTCTCTCTCTCTCTCTCTCTCTCTCTCTTCCGAGCCATCAGGCATGTGCGAGGTGCATCTTGGGTGATAAACAAGAGGCTGACGGAGGGAGGTCTGAGGAGCATACCTTGAGAGCCTCGGAGGGAGAGAGCGAGTGGATGGACGTCCCATTAAGAGGTGAGAGAGAGGACACTTGTTTACCGTGAGCAGGTGTCGGCCAGGTGTTCTTTACGACGCTGTAATGGCTACGACAACAGTGACGGAAGAGAGTCTCAAGATGACGGTGTTTTGAGGCTCGGTATTATATCTCTCGTGTCTTATGGTGTCTAATGCATTGTTCAACCAAGGCGAAACGACCACTAATTCACTAGTTCATAAGGTCCGTTATTTTCCCACAGATGCATCGCCACCACACCGCTCTTGTTGCGTAGTTCATTGGGTTTAGGGGAAGAAGAGGGGCGAGGGGGAGGAGGAGGGGTGGGAGGGGTGGGTAATGCAGGTCTTGGGGTGGCCGTGGGAAGGCCGCTTGGCAAGGAGTCCCCGAGCAAGGAAAAAGGTGGGCGGTAAATAGGGAAGAATGGAATTGCAGGGAGGCAGGCGGCGTGGCGGCGAGGCAGGATGGAGGAGGCAGGGCGGCTGCAGTGGCAGGAGCACTTGAATAGCCAGGAGGGTGGGAAGTCGTGTGGAGGTGGTGGTGGTGGGGTGGTTGAGGCGGTGGGCGGCGGTGAGGCGGTCGAACGTGGACAGTCGACCATTAATTACGGTCGATCGGTGCCAAGATGAGCGCAACATTGAGGAGCGGCGGGGAGGGGCGTCAACAGGTCTGCCGTGACGGAAAAGATGAGCAGGGGTGATGGAGGGTCTCGGGAGGGGGGTGGCTGGGAGGAGGGCAGGGAGGGAGGGAGGGAGGGAGGGTGGTTCATTCGCTCCCTCGTCTCTTAATGCAATATGGTTCGGACAATACTTTCCTTCCAGGCACGAAGTCGCACGATGTTTTTAGGGAATTCAAAATTTTTGGGACTAATTCTGATTGATGAGCTGATCATTGTGGAGTGCTAATGGGGGTAATGCGGAAGTGGGCGTGAGTGTGGGCGGTGACTGGCGGGCGTGGGGAATGCGGGAGACAGGTCACTCACCCGCCGGGACAGCGAAGGTGGTGCTCGGCCCGAGGTCCGGCGACGCGGAGAGGGGACCGTCGGGGCTGCTGCTGGAGACCTGACGGAGGATTGTCGTCGCAGGGAGCGGAGCCGCGTTACCGGAGGTGTTGTGGAGGGAGTGTTGTTGGCGGGGCAGCACGTGGGGAGCGGGCTGCAGGCTGCGTTCAGGACTGGCCGCCGCGGTCTGAGTGATGGGGGCGCGGGACCAGTTTAAACACACGCGGCACAAATCGAATATGAAAATGAGAGGCTGGGAGCTCTGACCGTGGAGGTGGTGGTGTGGTGGAGGTGGTGGAGAGTGTCCGGCACGCGCACGCTGCCTCATGGTGCGCGGGCATCGTGACGTCACTTTGGCCAGCCTCCCGGCGAGCCAGCCAGCCAGCCAGCCTGCCTGCCGAGGGGCGGCGCTCCTGCCTACCCTTGCCACACACCTCCTCCCGGACACCCGCGCCACCGCCGCCGCCACCACAACACTGCAATACCTCCGCCACCACGAGGACTCTCTTACGTCAACAATACAATACCCTCCTCCCCATGCTGCCTCGGCGGTGCTTACGATAGCCGCACCGCACGCACACACACGCACGCACACGCACACACTCACACTCACACACACACACACACACACACTATTGTCCTACCTGTACACCTTCTGGATGTTTATATTAGTATTCACACGCATTTCCCATCATCCCTCTAATCGCCAGCGGGAGCCTCGCAGCCAGGCCGAGTTGACGAGGTCTTCCTCCTCCTCCTCCTCCTCCTCCTCCTTTGCCACCCTCGGGAAAGGCTCGGCTCGGACCTCACGCGGGAACGACGTAATTAATGCCAACTGTTTGTTAATGAGCCACAATTAGATTAAAACTTTGTGTGGTCAGTCAGCTCCCGCCCCGCGAGGCTCTGCACCTCGCCAATTAGCCCAAAGAAAACGATTAATCCCAAAAGTTGTTAACTGGCCCTCATAAATTTCCTGGATTTATATTTAAAATTGCGAGAAAAAATTGAAAAAAAAGGTTGTTTAAGACTGAATGATGAGGAATCTTATGTCCGTCGTAAAAAGCAAAATCAAAAAGGCTTGCAATCACTAATTACCTTAATTATCCCTCCTAAGTATGTCTTACCACAACTAATACCACCACATCACACTACCATGACCAACATAATGAACATAAAAATCATAAAAAAAACTACTACAATCACCATCATTATATACCAACACCAATACAATCAACGACACCTCTCCTCCCGAAATTGACCCCCTCTTTCGGGAGCCTCTTTGTATTCTTTTTAGGAGCAGCGAGTAGCGGGCTTTTTTTTATTATTGTTTCCTTTTTTGTGCCCTTGAGCTGTCTCCTTTATTGTAAAAAAGAAAAAATGAACCACCACACCAACAATCACCACCTCTACATTAAACACCAAGACGACTCCCAAACAATCGTCAGTCTAACAAACCCCACAAAAGCAGCACAACATTCACCACCAACACTACGCCCACCAACAACAATCACCCACCCCCTCACAACAACCACAACTTATCACCACCACCACCGTCATTCCGTTACGCCGCCAACACATAAAACCCTTTTGTCTCCTATAAATTATGCACGACGTATATTTGCACACGCCGCCTTGATCCACCGTCCATTCCGAGATAAGCCGCCCACGACCACCACGGCCACCGCCTCCCCGACGCTCGCCAAGACCACTCGCCAACCGACGCCACCATCGCACTCACCATAATCTCACTCACCTTCACATACACACCAATAGCAGCATCGCTCGCTAAGATCATGTATCCCTCAGCACACTCATTGAACTCACCATTGCACACTCCCGCATATACCCCACCATCACCATCACATCACAAACTGCAAACCACATCACCTCTCTTTTCCTTCTTTGACTCTTTAACTTTGACACTCATCACTTTCATATACAATTCATCTGTCAGTTACCTAAGTCCAACTCCCAACCACCCACAATGCAAAGTTACTTATATATCATCTGTACTTCCCACACACTCATAGCTATTCAGATTATCTCAATGCACTTGTTACTCACTCGAGAACATGAACTCACAATAACTTGGTTCTTCCTCATCACCGTCCTGTTAATATCACCACTACCATACATTTCACTTTTCTCCTAACTCATTATATACTCATCATCTTCACCTCACACACTCTGGTCTACGTCATCATCATCTTTAACATCATCTTTAACCTTTCTTTCTCCGCCTCAAGACTTTTTCAGCAGTATAGACATTCAGATTTGACCGAATTTGAGAAGGACATTGTGAAGCATATAATGGAAATACATACTTGTGTTAGCCTGACATGAATGTGACAGTGGAGTGCATGATATAACCTGATAACACTAATGGCCACTGATAGCATGAGGATAGCATAATGAGGTCAGACAAATGAGTAATATCACCTACCTCGACAATCATGACTATAAAAAAAAATGCAGCATTCAGCTACTGCCTCCCTTTAGTGTCATGTATCTTTAGTTTGGAAGCTATACACAACGCTCAGTGCACACATGTTTAAGATGTGGCAGATGAAATAACAATCTCAACGGTATAGAAATTGATCTTGGTAGAGGTGGTAGTAGTAGTTGTAGTAGTAGTAGTAGTAGTAGTAGTAGTAGTAGTAGTAGTAGTAGTAGTAGTAGTAGTAG
>NC_066523.1:14921235-14928735 GCF_024679095.1 Eriocheir sinensis | reverse complement strand
GTGTGCCTAATCAATTCGTATATACACCAGTTTTGTCTCCTTAAACTATGGAAAATATTAAGATTTTTGTATAGTTTTGATTTACAAATATAAATATTTTTTCCCTTTGCACCAAAAATATCAGTATTCTCTTGTTGTGAACATAATATTATGTATGTTTATTAAGGAAAAAATGAAGTTTGTCGTCATGAGAGAACTTTAAAAACGTATATTATTTTGAAGGGTAAAATCAGGTTGTCAACACGTGACGCGATGGAGAATGGGTTACCTCAAAACACCCTCACCCACATCAGGCTCAGAGGCTCCCGGAATAGCCACTTATGAGGGGAGCAGCGTGGCAAAATATACTTTGTGAGACTCCCCTAATAAGGTTGGTGCAGCGTCCGGCGGTTCTGAGTGACCTCATAACTGGTTTAGGACATAATCCATTTGTGTTGGGCGCCGCTCGCCACTCATGCAGGAAAACATAATAAAGAGACGCAAATCAGGCCGACACCCACGGCTCGCCCCACCGTCACCAGGTGGAAAATTACCTGTAAAACCTTTGACAACAGCTGCGCGCTCTGGCGACAACGATTACGATAAAATAATGAAAACATTAACGAAAATGGAAATAACAATAATAATAACAATAGTAATAATAATGATGATGATGATGATGATCATGGCGATGATTATGATGATGATAATAATAATAATAATAATAATAATAAAATAATATAACAATGAAAATAATAATAATAATAATAATAATAATAATAATAATAATAATAATAATAATAATAATAATAATAATAATAATAATAATAATAATAATAATAATAATAACTGCAATTATGATAAGGATAATCGTAATAATTGAAAAAAAAATACAATGGCGCTGCGCGTGGCTTCGGTGCTCATATCCATTGCAATGACCCTGTCCCCGAAACACAGAACAAATGAAACATCCAGGTTAGCATAGTTTACCTTCCTCTGGTTCCCCAGCTGCCCATTTATCGACCAGCCCCGATGGGAGGATGAACACATGGGTGAGTCGTACGCTGACTGTCTGGGTCGGGAATCGAACTCTGAACCACAGCTCCGTAGACAGGCATGAGACCTCACTGACTGATTTTACGTATAACATCTAAATACCTCATCGTGTTAAGGAAATTTGCGATGCATATTTCATTATATTCCAGAATTAGGAACAAGACTAGATTGCAATGAAATGAAATATTTCACTGAGACTGATTAAAAAAACCATGCCTATTTTCTTTTACAGTGGAGGAGGTCGAGGGCGAACAAATAACCATCTGACAAAGTATATTATAGCCTTTATAAGTAATAATTTTATATGGAAAAGCTCAGTACATGTCAACTGACGTCATGTGGGTTAAATCACTACTCTTCGTGTTTCATCGACGAGTGTGATGAGGAAGCAGTTAATTTCCTGAAAAGCTGTGGGAGGGAAGAAGCTCAGTCTTTGTGCACCATTTATACTCCTCTCATGCGTGGGCGACATTATGTTTGGGAATTTCAACAGCGCGAGGGCTTAAGCAGGGAAGGCACGGAAACATCAACGCAGGGGACCAAAGACGATCTCTCCACGCTGGGTCCGGTAAATAGAAACTAGACAGATACACATGATACATTCCATCCTGCAGAACCACTATCACACAAGTAGAAATAGAACAATGTGTATTGCTGACAATTCCGTAAAATGTCAAGCGATTACTCAAATGGAAAAGGAGTCACATGTGCATAGTCATAATTTTACAGTTGCATCACCTCGTCTTCATCACCAGTCCTTTTTTATCATCTGCCATTTCATCATCCTTCTTCACAAACCTACTTACAGTATCATATAACACCCTTCTCTCTCTCTCTCTCTCTCTCTCTCTCTCTCTCTCTCTCTCTCTCTCTCTCTCTCTCTCTCTCTCTCTCTCTCTCACACACACACACACACACACCACCACAATCACCACCACTACCACAGTCAACACCTCTACCACTATCAATACCACAGCCAATACCATCACCACAGCCCCCACCATCCCCACCACCATAACACGAAGAGCTACCCACCTTAGCACATTCATAATTTCCCAGTAACACACAATGGTAAGATTAGCCACTTTGGTCACCTATACACTTTATATTCTATCACCTCTAACTCCCACCCCACACCCATCAACTATGACACTCGCACCCCCAACAAACAGCCTCTTCCACCCACACAAATTTCTCTTCCACCCTGAAACTTGAACTAAAATACTCTCACATCCTCAAACTTTCATTTTCACCATCACCCACACATTTCACACCAACTAACCCTGTCCTTCTTCACCTAAATAAATGTACACCTTTACGACTTCAACCCCATCACATGCCTTCCACTTTACACACACTCACTCTAATTCAAACACCTTTTTATCTTCCCCTTCCGTGCATCCTCCGCCTTCCCCTGTCATATACCTTAACACCATTACATCCATACCCACACACACTCTTACATCCACCCTCATTACAAGCAGTTTATTTTCGCCTACTAGCATTAACAACCTTATTCTCTCACCTTTACTAACCTTTCCAAATTACTGTTACACCCTTAATCCTTTCATATCAATACCATCACATTCCTACCCACATACCCTCATACGTATACCCTATTTGAATCACTATTTCGTTTCACCATCAATCCGTAACTTCTTCCGTCACTATTCTCATCATAATCCGTCAATATCATCAACCTGACCGTTTTTTTTCCCTCTTAATTGCTCTCACACCCTCAGCCCCTCGCACAGCTCGCCCGACATCGAGGGCGAAAACACAAGGAGAACTCCAGCACAAGGAAAAATCACTTCGAAGGTGGACAATACCAATCTTATTTGCTCGTCTTGTTTCCTCCCCCATCACCCTCCCATATTTCTGAGTGTGTACTAGAGTAAGTGTGTGTGTGTGTGTGTGTGTGTGTGTGTGTGTTTAAAGGTAGGTAGGTAGGTAGGTAGGTAGATAAGTAGATAGGTAGGTAAGTGTGAAAATATGAATAGATAAACGGAGAAGAAGCATTATGTTTGTCTGCTTGGCGTTGTAAGATATATAAATTAAAAAAAGACTTAGAACACCATCATCAACAGTATAATGACTTGCTATCATTATTATTATTTTATATTTATTATTGTTAATGTATTATTATTATTATTATTATTATTATTATTATTATTATTATTATTATTATTATTATTATTATTATTATTATTATTATTATTATTATTATTATTATTATTGTTATTATTATTATCATTATTATTGTTATTATTATTATTATTATTATTATTATTATTATTATTATTATTATTATTATTATTATTATTATTGATGTTGTTGTAGTTGTTGTTGTAATTTATTTTTATTATTATTATTATTATTATTATTATTATTATTATTATTATTATTATTATTATTATTATTATTATTATTATTATTATTATTATTATTATTATTATTATTATTATTATATATTATCAGTTTCTATTTATCAACATGCTCACATTCACAACAAGACAGTGGTCCTCCTTTTCATCAGGTGCACCCTCAACAAGAAGTACACTTCAGGAAATTGAAAAAGTTCCCAAGACGAAAAATGAAAATACATCATGAACACTCACAAAGCGCGCGAATCTCCGCCGGGTCCATCTAGGCGGCCGCAGTGACCAAACTTGCGTCTAACGGAAGCCTCAGTCTCTGCTGCCCTCTCACAGGAATCTGGTGAAGGGAAAACATACGGATTAATACAACAGTTACTCATGTGTGAAGGTGATCAGGTAAGCGGTGAGTGATTATCAAGAAGTGAACGGCTGAAACTGTGATGGAGTATTGACAGGGTATCGAAAGATTTTCAGGAGTATGGATGGCACAAACTTCTCTGTAACCTGCCACAGGTGGCAGCGTTGAATGCTGAATCTATGGAATGGTGAATGCATTTTTATTAACGTGACCAGAAGGCCAATGGGCTGATATCGAAAATAATAAGAATAACGATAACTATAATAATAATAATAATAATAATAATAATAATAATAATAATATCATTATTATTATTATTATTATTATTATTATTATTATTATTATTATTATTATTATTATTATTATTATTATTATCATATCTTGCTATTATAATAAATATTACTATTAGTATCATTATCATTAGCAATGTAATTATTATTTATATTATTATCATTACTATTAGTATTTTTATTATTATTATTATTATTATTATTATTATTATTATTATTATTATTATTATTATTATTATTATTATTATTATTATTATTGTTATTATTATTATTAATATTATTATTACCATTACAATGATTCTCTTATAAGATCATTACAATAACTGTGTTGACATTATTACTATCATTGTTTATAAATTAATTCTAATTACTCAATTACACTAGGCAATTATGCTGTCAAAGTAAGTAGTGTATATTTTTCATTAAGGTAACGACTTAAGGTTCTGCTCTTTCGAAATTAAAAAGCTGTCAACGTAGATGCAGATATGTCGAGAGGACATTCATGGTAAGGAAACAACATTCCTCATGAGGGGAATAAAATATTCATCGTAGTAGTGAAATAAGTGCGTGCTGTGTGCTGCCTCAATCAGTGTCTAGGAGTGCCAACTAAAAAGAAACCTATATATAGTAGGGCCTATATAATGTGTGACTGAGTACAGAGAATGCAACCTTCCAATTTCAATATTTCCGGGTTCTCAAGGCTTTATAAATGTCAATGTTAATTACTAAGTCTAAAATATCATAGCAATCATAGTTATGAGCACCGCTGGAAGACTACAACATATTTTCACATAAATTTTCATTAAATTTTCAAGTTTTTTTTATATATCAGTCTATTATTAGCTATACAACATCATATTAATCATTGTTATCAACACTTCTAGAAGCTACAAAAAATTCTAGGTCAGCAACTTTTGATCAACTCGTTGTCTGCAAAACGACTCCGTGAAATTATGTCGAGACAATTGAAATTAACAAACATTTCCACGTCATTTATTATATCATTCTGGGGTTTCTTGTCTGGCAACGGAATTGCTCACTGCTTGATGAATGTCACAGTATAATGTGTATAATAGAAATACTTTATAAACAAATTATAAATATTCACGAGTTTCTCTCATTTTCTCCGTATTTATAATTCTTTCACCTAAATGTTAAATTCATGTATTCATCAGCGATGCTGATATAATGTCCAGTATTTACACAAAGCAAAACTTCCTGCGTCTTGCTGTTTTTAGGCCTAGCAAGCTACATGATTCTTTAATACTAAAATCCATAGAAAATAATAACTACAAAACCATGTGTCAAGAAGAAAGTGTTTTAAGTTACTTTCCTTATACGTGTCAAGGGTTGTCTTTTCGTATACTGCGTATTACACATCCTGGTAATGTTGGTGTACTCAAGCTGTTGTAATGTTTAGAAATACACAAAGCATATTAATTAACGTGAATTCCCTTGAAAGATAAAACATGCATATTTAAAACAAATACAATGCCAAAAAATACTAACATCACTTTCAGTGAAAGACAGAACATGCATACGTAAGATGCAGACAACCGACCAAGTGTTAAAATATAATAACATCACACTCAGTGATCCATAGAACAGACATGTCCATCTAAATACTGCAATAATTAAAAAGTAACCAAAAATACATTAACATCACCCTTAACTATTGATAGAACAAATAATTTTTAAAGATACTGCACTGATTAGAAAGTCACCAAAAAATATATTAACCTCACACTCGATTATCGATAACAATTAAATATATTAAAATACTTCACTAATAAGGAAGTTACCAAAAAATGTACTCTAACCACACACTCCATGGAGGATAACGATAACGTGCAAGTGAGGTCTTAAAGGATGGCTTCAGTATTGGCGCCAGAACGCTCACCCTCAATGGCTCGCTAAACATTGTAAAATTATTTGTAAACATGACAATTTCTTTTAACGGCACTCTATTTTTTGCATGAGCCATTTGATAAGCGAATGGACAGTTCCCTGAGTACATAAAATCACAACGAAAAACACTCCACTAACACAAAACTGCGAATGAATCCTCCAATGTGTTTAAGGGTGACTTTATTGGCCTTAAATCTCGCGACTTTTACTGTTCAAAGCGACGGGAGACCAAAACAAAAAGAGGAAAAAAAGGGGCAGCACCAACACCTACGAACACCACCACCACCACCTCTTGACACCCACCATGTTCCCCACCACTATCAGAACCACTCAAAATCAGCAGCAGCACCCCCACTATCAACATCACCACATCACCACCACTATCACCTCTACTTACCACTACCACCACCTCCTTCACCATCACCATTGCCTACCTATAACATTCACCCTCCTCACCACACCCAACAAGCAGCACCAGTACCATCACCACCACTTCCAACATCCTTAACATCATCACCACCATCGCATCCACGCACCACTAGCACCAACATTTCCACCATCACCACACAAAGCCTCACCGTCAATCACTCAGTACCTACAACACTCACCCTCCTCACCACACCCGACAAGCACCAGCAGCACCAGCAGCACCACCACCACCTACGCAGCCATCCTCAAAGCACCAGCACGCACACAGGCACACAGAGGCGGCACAGAGAGGGGGTCACAGTGCTACTTTAGATCACCAGCAGCGGAGGCACCATTACCAAACATCTGCAATACAAACTCTCCCCCCCTCACAAAGGCACTAACGAACCGGGGGACAAAAACAATGCATCAACGATATTGCAAAACACAAGCGCCTTCCCCCACGGTAGAAAAAAAAATGGGTCTTCGATTCTGCCCTAAAAAATCACCCCCTCCAATTCAACGCCGAAGCAATATGACCAATGCAGGGGGACTTTCTCTCTCTCTTTCGCTTTCTATTTCTCTTTCCTCTCAGGCTGCTGCGACTACAGTATCCCAGACTCACTGTTGCCAGATCGGTGCCGCCACCTTACACCACTCTCACCATCACCCCGCATGCAGCCTGACCTTTCTCTCCCTCTTCTGTCACCTTCTTGCTTCACAATTTTTCTTCACTATCAAATCGTTTTTTTCCACTACTATTCTTTTCATAATCCTTCAGCACCACTAACCTCGCCTCTTTTTCTTTTATCATTCTTTCTTTATATATCAATCATCTTCACTATTACTGTGTCACCTTTCTTTAACCATCACCATTATCTTCACTATTCTCACTACCCTTCACCATCATTATAGCCGCCATGAACTTACTTTCTTTATTCCTTTTGTTCTTTGGCATCACAATCAGTATTTCTTGTCCTATTACCATGTTTATTTACACCCTCCTTCAATACCTCTTCACCAGCTCTCTGTTTTCCCCTTTCTTTTCCAATCTCTCATCACCATTCCTTCACTGCCATTCTTCTTAGCCACCCTTTCTTCCCTATCTACCACTCTTTACCAC
>NC_066523.1:14906235-14916235 GCF_024679095.1 Eriocheir sinensis | reverse complement strand
GGAGGGAGGGAGGGAGGGAGAAAGGGAGAGGGGGAGAGAAGGAAATAGGGAGGGAGAGAGGATGAATAGGAGGGATATGTGATGAGGGAGGGAGAGATACGATAACGGATGGAAAGAGGGAAGGAGAGACGGAGGGGAGACTGGGTGAGGCGCTGAAGGAAATGGAAAGGGAGAGAAGGAGAGCGGGAGACAGGGAGGGGAGATGTGATGAGGCACTGAAGGAAATAGAAGGGGAGTGAGGAAAGGGAAATAGATGGGTGGGAGTGGATGGAGGACAGAGAGAGTTACGAAGGATGGAGTGGAGAGGAAAGGGGAGTAAAGGAAAATTGTAATGAGGGACAGAGGAGGTTAAGGAGGAAGGGAGGGATATATGGAAGGAAAGGCAGGGAAATGTGATGAGGGACTGAAGGAGATGGTGAGGAAAGGAGAGAAAAGATGAAGGACGGAATGAGTTAGTAAAGAAGGGAGGGATGTATGGAAGGAAAGGCAGGGAAATGTGATGAGGGACTGAAGGAGATGGTGAGGAAAGGAGAGAAAAGATGAAGGACGGAATGAGTTAGTAAAGAAGGGAGGGATGTATGGAAGGAAAGAGACGGAGCTGATGAGGGAAGGAATAAGTTAGTGAAGGGAGTATGGGAGGAAAGGGAGGGAGAAGTGATGAGGGTCTGAAGGAAATGAGAGGGAAGAAAGGAAGGGAGACGGAGGAGGGGAGGGCCAGGGAAGAAGTGCATGTCCCAATTTTCTTTTCATTAGGACGACATCTATGCGTCATTTGAATAGATTATACCGAGGAAGCCATTACGAATACGAGAACAAGAATTAGTTTTGAACTTTCATTAATATGTAAATTGCGCCCACTGTAAAGCATAATGACCGGAGGAAGAGCCGAAATATTCACGATTATGGCCGAAAAATGTCTGCCGGACACTACGGCGCGAAAAAGAAACACAGACGAGCGCGACGCAATCCAGAGCAGCGACGTGTTGGCCTGGCGAGGGTGGGAGGTAGGGACGGGAGGACGAGAGGATGGGATAGAGGAACAGAGAGAGACACGGAAGGGAAGACAGGAAGAAGGGATGGAAGGACGGTAGGAGGAATAGACATGTAGGCAGAGAAAGTAGGGAAGAGAAGACAAAGAGAAAATGAAGGAAGGAAGAGAGGATGGGATAGAGGAACAGAGAGAGACAGGGAAGGGAAGACAGGAAGAAGGGATGGAAGGACGGTAGGAGGAATATACGTGTAGGCAGAGAAAGTAGGGAAGAGAAGACAAAGAGAAAATGAAGGAAGGAAGAGAGAATGTGATGGAGGAAAAGAAAGAGGCAGGGAAGGAAGGAGAGGAAGAAGGGGTAAAAGAATAGTAGGAGGAATAGACATGTGGACAGAGAAAGTAAGGAAGAGAAGATAGAGAGAAGATGAATTGAGGATATGAGAATGTAATGGAGGAAAAGAGAAGCAAGAAAGGAAGGACAGGAAGAAGGGAAAGAAGGACGGTAGGAGGAATAGACGTGTGGACAGAGATATTAAGGAAGAGAAAACAGGTAGAGAAGATGAAGGGAGGAAGAGAGACTGGGATGGAAGGATGGAGAGGCATAGAATAAAGAAGACAAGGAGGAGAGATGGAGGGACAGATAAGGGAAGAAATGTAGGAACGGAGGAAGCGAGAGACGATGAGATGACAAATAAGGCGAAGTAAGTGATTCAGAGACAGAGATATGAATCTGACATGTAAAGCGAACAGGCAGTGTACTAAAGGGAGAAAATAAGTAATGAAAACTCGTAAAAAACAACAGAAGGAACTCCATTAGCTTGGCGTTTATGCACAAACATAAGAGACAAATTTTCTGAAATGAAGAAGGGAAACTAGACAGGGAGTTGAGGACAGAGCAGAAAATAGAGCAGAGGTGCAGCAATAATTGTCGTCGAAACTATATAGTATAATATCAGCAAGTAAACTTTTTAGCAGTTTGCGAGGACCGTGTGTAGTAATCATTGCTTGTATTAATTGCTCGTTTAGGAAAATACACGAAAGAAGCAAAAACACATTATTTGAATGGTGATAACAAACAATGAAAAACACTGCACTGAATTTATTTTAATATGCAATGCGTAATGAAAAAAGTCAGAGGAGTTAAAGATTCACAAAGCAATCGATTCAAAATGATACATGAAAGGAGGTCTCCTTCATGTAAATTTCCAGGACATTTTCCGTTACTGAATTACAATGTTATGCAGCAATTTCACTTTTTTTTATTTTCCAGTTGTTAAAGACAAATACTTTCACAGTGTTTGATGATTTCCTATAATGCTCCATAATATATTTCGCAAACTCTGGCAGCTTCCTTTTTGTACTTGTCATTAGTTGATAGAGAATCCTGAAGTAAAGAGAAGCTGGAGGTGGGTGCACTGTAAAATGGCAACAGTAATGATGATAACGATAGCAATGATGGTTGTAGAGATGTTGATGTTGCTGCTGCTGTTCACGGTTATATTTCTAAAATTATTATCATTATCATTATTACCAATATCATATTATTATTATTATTATTATTATTATTATTATTATTATTATTATTATTATTATTAATGTTATTATTATTATTATTATTATTATTATTATTATTATTATTATTATTATTATTATTATTATTATTATTATTATTATCATTGAACTATTAAAATGAAACGTCTGCAGTGTGTGTGTGTGTGTGTGTGTGTGTGTGTGTGTGTGTGTGTGTGTGTGTGTGTGTGTGTGTGTGTGTTTGTGTATAAAAAATTATTCCCAGTCGTGCATTAGTCGAAGGTAAAAATACAACCACGTGTTGAGGAATTCGTAATGTCTCTTTCTCTGGGTGATTCTCAAAATAAACAAGTAATTATAGCATTACGTAACAAAACAACAATTCGCAACAGACAATCTACTTAAAAGATAGAGTAATTTTTTTTTTTTATGAGCCGACATCAAGAGTAACCGGACGATCGCTTTCGACAAAATAATTTTCAAAAAATCCCTGTCAACGGCAAAGGACAAACAATACTTTAAAATGCCTTTTGTCAATGTCTTATTATTTTATATGATAAATAATATATTAAGTATGACTTCCGTAAATAATAATAAATAACATATTGACATAGCATATTACCAAAACTCCCTCAACTTTTATCGTTTCCGTGCAGGACAAAGGTCAAAAGTACAACACTGAGGAGCCAGCACGATGCGACGCCGACGGGAAAAAGGTTGAAGGAAAACATTATTTTTTTGTATCTATCATAAAAAATATATATAACTTATTTTCGTAACAACGTAGTGCAAGCAGAAGTTACAGTGGTCTTCGGTCAGTCATTATTACCTATATAACTTATGAAAGCAACCATCATCACTTACACAGTATAATAAAAAAAATCACACTCATCGCCAATATAATCTTCCACAAAATCACGTCCGGCCTGCAAGAAAAACGCAATGACGAAAGGGACAAGATTGAAGTAAGTGAAACCTGCTTATTAATGTACGTAGAGTTTTGCACATATACGGATACACACGCAACACTATCATTATGAAATGTAGTTTATCTATCAACACTACATGAAGCGAGTGATTTTAAAGGCTTTCTTTTGAACCTGCCGGCACAGAACATGAAGCTTTATACCCTTTTGCAATATACGCACCAACAGAAGGTACACGTGGGCATGAATTTCCATGAGTCAGTTCATCAAATATATTATAGAAATGAAATAAATGGTAGCTATAGATATATATATATATATATATACAATATGATGGATTGTTATTATAGTAACAAGGAGTGCTATTTATAATGACTGAATAAAAATAAATGAAAAGGAATAGCAGGATAAAGTAATATCATGATTAACATTTAAAAATGTGCAACTTAAACTTGCACCTTATTATGGGCATGAAATAAACAAAAATATTCGATCTTTTATATACTAATGAAAAATATCAAGCAAGTTGTTGGGAAGTTCATGTAATTAGATTGACTATTGATATATGCCCAAGGAGAAACTGTCAAAGTATTTTTACAGTAACCAGGAAAATAATAAATACAGAAGTACTGAGTAATAAATATATAATATATATATATATATATATATATATATATATATATATATATATATATATATATATATATATATATATATATATATATATATATATATATATATATATATATATATATATATATATATATATATACACATACATACATACATACATACATACATACATACATAAACACACACACACACACACACACACACACACACACACACACACACACACACACACATATTTACATACATGTATATTGCAGATCGGTAACTCAACATAATATACAACTAACTGTTAATCATAACCGTCTGTATTTTCTCACTTTCAACTATGATAACTGAAAAGAGCGATAATCATCCCTTACACATTGACAAAAAAAACAAAAAACATTATCATCACCATCACAGTCTTGCGTTGGATCTCGTTCGATCCACACAGAATGGTCTGGCGATGGAGATAAAACTATAGTAGGTGAAACATGACTTGCATTTTCGTTTGATTTTAGCCACAAAGAAATAGATATTCACGAGAAACTACACTTCAATTTTTTTGGGGGTGTGTGTGTCTGTGTGTGTGTGTGTGTGTGTGTGTGTGTGTGTGTGTGTGTGTGTGCTCCTGAGTAGTTGTAGTATCGGGCGTAGTGGCAGCGGAGTGATGTGTACTACGTGAGTATTGGGTGTACTGGGAGAGCGATGCCGTATGTGGCGCGCCTCACTATTGGAGTGTCTCCGTGATGGCGCGGCGACGATACGGCCCATGCAGCACCAGGAAGAGGCCCGCGCCGAGATTAACGACACACACACACACACACACACACACACACACACACACACACACACACACACATTCAGGAAGGGTTCACGAACAATAAAAATACGCTTTCAGAAAATAAAAAAAAGAAAGAATATGGAGAGAGAGAGAGAGAGAGAGAGAGAGAGAGAGAGAGAGAGAGAGAGAGAGAGAGTGGTGGAGGGAGAAAAATTGCTAGCGAGGTTTAAGGCGAGACAGCAAGAAATATCAACACACACCTACACAGAAAACACAAACACCCACACGTAGAATCCTATCGATATGTGTTCAGGCGTCGAAACAATTGTTTTATGCATGTCGGAGGCAGGCACTTAAATGATGGAGGTAATAAAATGGAGGGATGGATGGAGGTAATTAAATTAATATGTGAATGAGACTCGCAAGCCCAGAGTAGAAAGTGGAGGCTGTAGAGGAGAGCAATGATTAACACCAATAAAATGGCATATCAGGTAGAAGGATGGAGATGGAGATGATGGAAGAGGAGGAGGAGGAGGAGTAAGAAGGAAAAGGAGAAGGAGGAATAAGAGTAGGAAGAGGAGGAAAACATGGAAGCATGGAAATGCAGGCAACAGTAACCCTTTTGGCTCATTACGAGGTTGCCCGCTCTGGTGATTTAATCTGCTTGACAGTCACTTGATGCCCATAGAGCAAATGAAAGCACTTCGGTATTCAATTTACTCCTGTCGCAATGAAATGACGGTCGATTCGGTTTTTAAAGGAGTTGATGGTATTCGCATTTACTACTTCTGAGGGAATATTATTCCAATGGCGGATGACTCGGTCTGAGAAGAAACTCCTGCCAATATCCGTATTACACCACCTGGTTTGAATATGTAGACCGTTGTTGCTAGTTCTTAAGTTAGACTGAGAAAGGATAAAGTGAAAGTGAAGGACCATGAATGAAAAGCAAAAGAAGATCAAGACGAAAAAGAGAAAAAAATAATGATAATGGTAATAATATTAATAATAATAATAATAATAATAATAATAATAATAATAATAATAATAATAATAATAATAATAATAATAATAATAATAATAATAAGAAGAAGAAGAAGAAGAAGAAGAAGAAGAAGAAGAAGAAGAAGAAGAAGAAGAAGAAGAAGAAGAAGAAGAAGAAGAAGAAGAAGAAGAAGAAGAAGAAGAAGAAGAAGAAGAAGAAGAAGAAAAATAAGAAAAAGAAGATAGAGAAAAGAAGAAAAGAAGAAGAAGAAGAAGAAGAAGAAGAAAAAGAAGAAGAAGAAGAAGAAGAAGAAGAAGAAGAAGAAGGAGAAGAAGAATAAGAAGAAAAAAGAAGATTAAATCAACTCGAAAACAGTAGAAACAGTTACTACGTAAAAAAATAAAGTTAGGAAAAAATAAAAATAAACTAAGAATAAAGATAAGATAAAGTTGATGATGATGACGAAAAAGGAGAAGAAATGATGAGAGGAAGAAAACGAGCACACACATCCAACTACCACCTTCACCTCCCCCCCACCCCCTACCACCACCCTCACCACGACCGGTTCTCTTTGGCTTCAAACAATAGCGACAGAGATGTAAAGGCGAGGGCGGGTGGACGGCGGCGGGACGGATGGACGGGTGGGGGGGCGAAGAGGAGAGAGGGAGAGAGAGGAGGAGGGAGCAAGAGAGGCTGTTGTTGTTCGGCCACTCACGTCGACGCAGTAATAAACAAGTGGAGCTCGCTCGTTAGTCTCTCCCGCGGGATTCTGATGAGCTGGCGCGGTCAAAGCTTGTCGTAGTGAGCCGCTCAAATGCCTAATAATGGTGCCCCGTCCGCCAGTAGGTTACCGGCGGCTCAGCGCGGGGCTTGATTTACCCCTTGAGAGTAAAGCAAAGAGAAAGGCGGAGTATTTGTTGTCCGCAGTGATTGTTTTGACCCCAAGGAAGTCTGTTTACCTCCTCTGCGGCGGGTCATTACGGCTGCACCGCTAATTGAGGCGCGGGTCCACAAACACTAATTTCTTTCAGCATTATTATCTGACGTACACCTCAGGATGAAGTCTCGCAGGATGACGAATCTCCATCTTCGTCATAATTCAGGTCGTTTTCTTCAAGATGACGATTACGTATTCTCGCCTGAAGCTTCGGTACGGAAGGAAAAAACTGTTTGGCTCTACGAGTACAAGAATAAACGCTGTTAATGGTCAAAATACATCTTTATTCATCAGTCTGTCTGTCACAAATGTGTTGCTCTCTCTCTCTCTCTCTCTCTCTCTCTCTCTCTCTCTCTCTCTCTCATGCTTTTTATATAAAAAAGGAGATTAAGGTTTCAATATGTATGTCTTGAGGCTCCTTCAACAATACTATCACCATTGCTGTGTGTGTATGGACGTAGCATTCCTGGAACTCTTGATTGGTTGAAAGTTGAGTAACAAATTACCTGCAAATGGTTCCGTAGGGAGAATGACCAAGCTGCAAGGCGGGATGTAATGCCCCTGAGCTGCGTGTGTGTGTGTGTGTGTGTGTGTGTGTGTGTGTGTGTGTGTGTGTGTGTGTGTGTGTGTGTGTGTGTGTGTGTGTGTGTGTGTGTGTGTGTGTGTGTGTGTGTGTGTGTGTGTGTGTGTGTGTGTGTGTGTGTGTGTGTGTGTGTGTGTGTGTGTGTGTGTGTGTGTGTGTGTGTGTTTCAAAATATGTGTGCGTGTGTGGTCACCAGTTCCTTTCCACGACGCATTCATGTCTGCTCGACCTCAATTACTAAATACATTTCTAGATACAAGTTTTTACATTACTAACTCTGCGTTCACCAAGCTGCGTAACATAAAGACGAGGCACATAAATAGTTAATTGCTTAATATCGTAAGAAGCCTATTCAGGCAATTATCACCGGCAAGTTATCCCTCGTAAAAATGTAACGTTCGATCGACAACGTAACAAGTTAGAAAAGCAGGTATTAAAGACGCACTGACACAAACTGCTTTCATTTCCTCTGATAGGGAATTAGATACTATTACCAACCCTGCCGAAGGCGCTTTTAGAACAGAATACAATAAGGTCGTCGCCGATAAACTGTACGCCCACAACTACTCTCCTCGATGCACACACACACACACACACACTGGCACCCATTAATGTCTTTATCAAGTTTTCCTTCGACAGACATTAACTTTTTAACTCAGTGACGTATTACGAGGAGGAGGAGGAGGACATAGAAAAGGAGGAGGAGCAGGAGCAGGCTGAGGAGGAGGAGGAGGAAGAGGAGGAGGAGGAGGAGGAGGAGGAGGAGGAGGAGGAGGAGGAGGAGGAGGAGGAGGAGGAAGATGAACATTTGAAGAAGGAGGAATACGAGGAAGAAGAAATAAAGCTGAACGAAATTACATAGAGAAAGAGGAGAAGGAGGAGTAGGACTTGGTGGAGGATCCCCCACGTGTCAATCATCGCCACTCCTTAATCTCTTTCAAACACTCTCTCGCTGTTTCCTCTATACAAAATGTAGGAACGAATTGGTTTACCACCGTGGTGAGCGCCGCTAACTACTAACATTCCTTCCACATGCACGGGCGTTGAATTTCTTTGTGCCGAACTTTGCGAATTTGGGTTACCGTGTTATCGAAGAATTGGCGGAAGGGACAGGGAACATCACAGGGGCGGGGAAGGGCGTGGGGTGCGGCAGGGGCTCAGGACTCAGGAGGGAAGGAGAGGGACGCGGCCAGGACCCCTACGCCTCAGGGCACCACACAGCAATCACGCGGTGGCTCCCAGTCGACGCGGGGCCCGGCAAGGGTCTGTGCGTGGGTTTGGTAACATCGTGAGGGGTCGGCCGCAACAGTTTTTTGCGAATGATAGGAACAAAAACTATTTATCATCCTGTAGCTATGCGAAGGAAACTTTGCATGAACGGTGACACTTTTATTTTATTTCATGCTTCTGTATCTATTTTTCATAAACATCGCCAAGGTACGGTTTTGACTGTAGGAAAAATTATATTTATCATTTGAGAATATGAACTCGCGTTAGACTTTGGAAAAAAAAAAAGTTTATAAATATTTTGGAATAAGGATCGCTCTACAAGCTTGTCAATGGCTCAGACATTATACTGGCAGGTCAGGTAACATATTTTTTCAGCCGTTTTGGGAATTACACTATTAACAATACTACCAAAATAATTATTTATTTCTCCGAGAGCGCGGAATCAAAATCGATTCCTTTAAGAAAGAAAAAATAATGTCAGCATCACAAGATTAGATGGTTTATTAAAATGCTGGTTCAATAGTACATTTTTTTTTATATATTTTATTTTGTTGTACAAGAGTTTAGTATCTTCTTGAGAGAAACATTTCGTTTTATGATCGATATTATGACAAGGTCCAATTATTTTGTATTATGCAAATAACAAGCAGCTCCTAGAGAATTATTTTACGCAAATATAAAAACTATGTTGGTATGGTTTTCTCATTAAATCATAAACCTTAGCTAGTCCGTAATCGCATTTTTTTCTTTGAACATATCATCAAAAGCAAACTCATGACGCTCTAAAAATTATTCGCTCACGCCACTAATGGGTTTGTGTTGGCCACCTGTGTCCTTCAAGGTCATAGCCTCCCTGCACTTTGGGCTTGCACATACAACAAAACAAAGACATTGCGCTCATAGTACTCTCACGCACCAAGGTGAGAGCTAACGACGCTGTGTCTTCGCCATCACGATGCAAACAGCAAAAGGCGAGTGACAACAACCTATAACGCCTTGTGTACGTGTGTGGAGGAAGGGTGTGTGTGTGTGTGTGTGTGTGTGTGTGTGTGTGTGTGTGTCCTACATCAAAAGACGACAGCCGTGCCATCAACATTCTGCTAGCATAACACACACACACACACACACACACACACACACACACACACACACACACACACACACACAAACACACTCGCTCTTCGTCCCGAGCCTGTCATTCGGGAAAATTCAGTAACGAGAGATTCTGACTTCCAAATTATTTTCAGCCAATTTCCTCTTCTATAAACAATACATAAACAATTGACACGGACAAATCATCCCAAAGGCTTCAGTCTCTAGGGAAACCAGCCCATTAGTCAAGGGAACGGAAGGTCAGCTTTCACAAAACAATATCATGCCACTTTGATACACATATTCCAACTAATTTCTGGTTCAACATTTTTA
>NC_066523.1:14786235-14901235 GCF_024679095.1 Eriocheir sinensis | reverse complement strand
CTTACATTCATTCATCCACAAAAGTTCCTAAAAAGAGGTAACCATAATTCTGTTACCCCTTCCGATAGAAATACCTTAATACAGTATACTATTTATAACATACTTTAACATTTATTCATTATTATTCTCGTTTTAATACGTTTTTTTTTTTGTCTTATCTGTTTATACAACAATAAACAGCATCTACTCTAAAGCTGTCCTCCTTATACACGGTTTTTAAAGTACTTAACAATACTACATACACACACTTAACTGACTGGATGTTTAATATTCATGTTGTTATATTTTATACCAAACACATTATATTTGTTGCTCATTTATTTTTCTCTAACACGTTATTTTATCTACAGTTAGAATTCTCTCTCAATAATTTACTTTCCTCTCAGTGTTCCTCTCCCAAACCCTCCCTTTCCTTACCTAAAGACTCCTACCTATCTTAGCAATCTCTACAGTGTCTTTCTCTTTAACGCAAGTCAGGTGGTATTTAACTTATCATTCACCTCCAATGCTAAAACCTCTCTCTCTGTTCACGTTCAGAAGAGGTGGACCAATAAGGAAGCAGGTTCAAAAAGCTATAACGAGTATTTTTCACTTATCTTTTGTGTCCACTTGTCATGCTCTTATTTCATGCTTTCCATATATTTTTATGCTTGTATTTCTGTAGTTGTGTTTTTTGTGTGTATGTGTTATCTACTTCACTTTTGTCTGACGTGTTGCACTAAGTTTTGTATGTTTTCTTTACTTCATTCTCCAGTCCAACTTGTCTCATTTAACTTTTTATGGTATCTACTCTACGTGTTTGTCTAAGTCGTATCATTAACTTTTTCACACACAAAAATGTCACAAGTCAGTGCATCATCGTGGTCAGTACTGGCAGATCACCGCGACATTTTTTTGGTAAAAATAAAAAAAAACATCCCTGGAGCGGCGGGTGTCCGGAAACACGCTTTGGAAATCAGCTTTGGAAATTAACTTTTTTGTGTAGAGGGGCGGAGGGCGGGTGTGCGGGGCGGGAGGGTGCGAGGGGCGGCAGGGGGAGAAAAATTAAAACTACATTTCAAATCATCAACGTAATGAATGACACCACTCTTTGACCTAAATAAGAAATAAACGTTCCAATATGTGGTTCAAACAATATATGTATGTATGGGTGCCAGGACCAGCCTGTAACCCCCGGCCACCCCTCCCCTCCCCCACCCCCCTACCTGCCTGCCTACCTGTTTCCACCTCTAAACTAGGATAAGGGAGGATGGGATGGAGGGAGGATTGGGACAGGGGGAGGGGAGGGTGGGCTGATGGGGCGGGGGGTAGGGGGTGTTAGATGGGCTGCCAATCCGTCATTTAGAGAGAGCAAACACATCCATGAACCATAATTAATTAATCATGAATTAAAGGGCTGAGGTCAAATAGTCGGCTATGCAGAATTATATGATTTAAGTAAATATTGTGTTTATTCATGGAGTGCATACTAATCAATACATTCATTTGGCCTCAGCCTCGGTAATACATGGCTGGAAAATGACCGGTTGCTGAAATTAACAAAGGACATGATGTTTTATATATATAGGATTTATAAGCCGAGGGGGTATTGGGGAACACAGCTACTACCCCGCCTACCGCCCGCACTTCCCTCCTCCTCGTCCCTCTCCTCCTCCCGTCCCTGCCTCCCTTCCTCTTCGGCTCCTGCTTCTCCTGACTGACTGCTGACGCTGGTGCCGTGGTGCTGACAGTCATGCAGCAGCCAGACAAGGCCTCTAAACACATACAGGAATATCACCGAGCCTTTCACATCATTTCCAGTCTTTCCCCATCCATTACCGCATTCCAGTCAACACATAACCATCCATCTGAAAACACCAATAATATCACCACCACCTAACCTATCACATCATGCCTAACCTATCCCTATCTATCAACACGTCCCAGCCAGCTCACATCCATACATCCACCAAGCAACACCAGTAACACCTATAACGCCAGTAATATCACCACCACCCAACCTATCACATCATGCCTAACCCATCCCTATCTATCAACACGTCCCAGCCAGCACACATCCATGCATCCACCCAGCAACACCATTATATTGTCTATTCATCATCACCCCAAAGCAACAACGCAAAAAATCGCAAACTAATTTACCGCAACTTTATTACCACCCTTTTTCTGTTCGTTACCACGCTCAAGTCGGGACACAAACACCCATTCACACCGGACCTTATTTTCTTATTATCTACCAACTCCTGCCACTGGTACCTCCGTGGTGTAGTAGCTGTCACGCCTAGCTACGAACCCTTGAGTCTGCGTTCGAATCCCGGTTTGGACAGTGGACGCGCAATAAACCCAGCTGTTCATTCTACCTTTCGGTGCTGATCGATAAATGGATGCTTAGGGAAACAAAGAGGAGGTAAACTATAGTAGGCGGGTTGTTGAACTTGCCCTGTGTCAAAAGGAAATAGATTCTCAACGCACCACAAGATAAGGAGATGAGCACCGAGGCCACGCGCAGTTAAAGTATGCCCCACGATTTCCTTTACTTACGTGCGACAAAAAAAAAATGCAAGAAAACAATACCTAGTTATCACACGACACTTACACTTACACCCAAAAAGCAAAGACTCTAATCACTCAACTTACCACGCATCACCTGCCTCAAGACATATATCAACCCTCAGTTTCAAAGCTACAAAATAATCCCCTCACCTCTGAAACTCAACCCCCCGAGCAGCACCCAACAGTCGCTCGCCCCGGGACTAAACATTTCGCCTCCAACATTAATGAAATAAACGAAACGAGAAAATGACTCACAAAATTTCACGTACAAATATATTTAATACGTTACAGTTTCGCTAATTTGCTTTCCATAAGTGTGTGTGTGTGTGTGTGTGTGTGTGTGTGTGTGTGTGTGTGTGTGGAGAGAGGGAGAGACGACCCGGACACACACACACACACACACACACACACACACACACACACAAGACATACTCACTAAACGCCTCTAATTAAATCTCGCCACGTTACGAAAAAAGTAATGACGCATAATTTTGCATAACCAGATTTGGCCTAAGTTGGCGCGTAATTATAAAAAGATGTGGAGTTTTTTGAGCGCCACGCCACGTAATTAATTTTTCCCGCAAGATAATGCAGGAGGGGAGGCGCGGGGGGAAGGCCTTTCTCCTCCTCTCGCGGGACGGAATATATATAAGCATTTAACTTCCGGCAATCCTTGGAGTTCCTGCTAATGTGTTGCGTCGACGAACCAAAAATTAAGAGCAAATGACTACATACGCATCTGATTATGAGAGACCACTGAAGAAAACAGCGCCCTTGAATACGGATTTTTTTTTTTGTATAAAACTATAATTGTTAGATATGAAATGATTATAGAGAAATAGAGAGAAAATATATCTAATTAGTATTATTGGATTGATATTTTACATTTTCCATAAGTTTATCATCTATGTTTGAAGATTGCGCATACTGGGAAGGAAAACAGAATGAAAATGGTACTCACTGTGAAGCTTTTCTAACGCATAAGAAAATAGAGTGAAGGCTGGCCACCATAACAAGAAATATATAGTACCCCCCAGCCAACAATGCCAGGACAACAGCTGCTACGTAGAAAACTTATTATAAAACACTGATAAGGCACAACTGTACTCTACATACGCTTTCAATGTAGATAAACTATTTTTTTCTGTAATCTGAGCAGACTAATATTTCTCGTATTAATGCTTTACACATGTAGCCAAGGAGAAAGTTACTTATCTTTTTTACATCCTTCTCAAGAGTCCTTATTATCATGATGAGGTAAAGTCACCTCTTTGAATTGAATAAAGACACTTCTGAAACGATACCGGCCTTTGTTCTGCTTTACTACTCGTATAATCTGCTTATTCCTTCTTCATGCCAACAGTCCAATGGCTCCCACCTTTTTGCATGTGCCTGCTCTCTCTTCTTTAAACAATAAACTCCTAGAATTGAATATTGAGTGTACATGTTTTCGTATTCCAGTGCGAGTCTAAAGAGGTGACTACAAGGGGAGTCAGGGGCAAACATTCAGCTCGTCTGTTTGTGGTCTTCAACACTATAGTCGGAACGATACCCATGCAGACGGAACCATGGATAGCGAGAAACGGACCCACAGATAATGACGGTAAAAACGATGGTCATAAATATCAAAGAGAAAATTACAACCAATACACTTCGCCTGGCTTTGTTCATCCGTTTAAGATCTGATTATATTAATGAAGAGAATTCGGGCAGGACAAATTTGCAGTGAGATAAAAAAATATTACCGAGATTATATTCGTGTTGTGTCTACATCAAATAATGAACAAATAAAGCCTAATCATGTATTTACAGCGTCACCAAAACAAGTCTGGGCCATTTTAACAAACAATTCGACGCTAATTAATTAGTCTCATAATAAAAGTAATTAAGATAAAATATTATAATGTTCTCAATTAAGCGAATCCTGACCCACTTTCCCCCACGACTCACTAGAACGGAAAACAAAACATTTAAATCGTGATGGCTGAGGCGAAAACAGATAAACTGAAATATGGAGAGTAAATATTTTAAGAGACGAAATGGTAGAATCAACACGAGAAAACAAAATACAACCATCACAAAAAACGCCTTCAACAACAGTAATAAACAAGAAAAAAATAAAAATAAAGAGAAAAAAACTCCTTCATTACCACATCCCCATATAACCCACAACTGGACATCAAATTATTGTTTATTTGTTTCTGCTTTCTTTTCTTACTTACTCCTCCACCCTTTATTCCTACGCCCTTTCAACTCTCACCTCCCCCTTACCAGCCACAATAACCCTCTTCCTCTCCCTCCTAGTTAAAACCCATACCCTCCTCCTCCTCCTCCTCCTCCATCTCTTCTACCTCCTCTTTTTACTCCTCCCTTTCCCCCCAGCCACTCCCTTCCTCCCCTTTTCTGTCCATATATTCTTGTTCATTCTTCTCTCCTCTCACGTCCCTCTCTTCCCCCCAAACTCTCTCTTTTTAGTCTTCTCTTTTCACACCTTCATTTCCTCTTAGACATTAGACAAACACCATTTCTTACACTTTCGAACACAGCCTTTTATTATTCTTTTTCTTATTATTTATCTCTCAAGCACGTTTTCTTCTTCCACCTAATTTCCCTCCTCGCATTCCACCTCCATCACTACAGCCTCTTCCTCCTTCTCCTCCTCGTCCTCCTTCTCCTCCTCTTCATCTTCCTCCTTTCCCTCCTCCTCCCCGGGCAAGTTACGCGCATGTTGACAAGCGCAGTAAACTAATTACCACACCATCTGGCTTTTTCTCCCCGCAGATTACCGAGACTCACGCGCTGAAAATGTTGGCAGCCACACGCCGCCCGCCTCGCCTCCGACGGCTCGTGGCGGTGGCGGTGACGGAGGTGGTGGAGGCGACGGCTCATGTACAACACTAACAATGAGGCGCTGTGCTCATCTGGTTCGCTTTCGTCTGATGTTGCTGTTTCTTATTCGATTTTTTAGAGGGGTCCAGTTCGTTTCTTTGCTTTTCTTTGCTAATTTCAGGCTTCAAAGGTTTCTTTTACTTCTTCATTTTTTTTCCCTCTTACTCGTTACACATGATTTTTTTCAGTTCTTCCTTTTTGCTTCCTTTTCGCCTTTGTTTCTTCTTTTCTATTTCTCCTCTTCTACCTCCACCTCCTCCACCACCTCCTCCTCCTTCTTCCTCCTCTTCCTTCTCCTCCTCCTCCCTCCTCCTCCTCCTTCTAAGGCTCCTTGTCCTTGTCCTCCTTCTCCTTCTTCTCCTTCTCCTTCTCCTTCTACTCCTCCTCCTCCTCCTCCTCCTCCTCCTTCTTCTCCTTCTTTTTGTCCTTCTCCTTCTCCTTCTCCTCCTTCTCCTCCTCCTCCTCCTCCCTGAGTAATGCGCCGTTGTCTTTTACGTTCCCTGCCCTCTCACCTCCGCCCCCTGAACCTTATTATCCTGTTGTTGCTTCAAACTTCATTTTCCGAGTGTCATTTTTTGACGACCCGCAAAGTCATTTCCAGGATATTTAAATTCCATTCGATTTTATTTTGTCACCTCTGTAGTTAATATTTTCCAGTGTTTTATCAATCCATCAACTTGCTATTCTCTTCTACAATGTGATAGAGACAATTATAAATGATTTTCCTTAATTGTAATGCGTATGTATAGCTACTGCCTTGTATGAATCAATATAAAGAGTTTGTAAAATTTTATTTCGACATTTATTTCCTTTTTTCCATCTTATTATTGTGAAGGAGCATCACTAACCCCTATTAATATCGCCTCGTGTATCGTATCTCTTACACAATTTTTTTTTTTTTTTTGGGGGGGGGGCTAACTTATATCATGTTGTCAATCTTGCTTTTAAATGTATTGCTCCTACTGCCCTTACACACACACACACACACACACACACACACACACACACACACACACACACACACACGCACACACACCGCAAACACACTCAAAGGCTCACACCCACACAAACACAGATAATCCGACGCAGAAGAACAACACACAAACACACAAACACACAAGCAGGAAACGAATGCATGAATGATTACTATCACTCTACAACTCTCTCTCTCTCTCTCTCTCTCTCTCTCTCGCATGCAAGGTGACTCACTCACTCGTACTCTACCACTAGCAAACTTTTGAAATTCTTAACACACACACACACACACACACACACACACACACACACACACACACACACACACACGCACACACACACACACACACACGCAACCACACACGCAACCGCACACACACACACACACACACACACACACACACACACACACACAGTGAAAACCCGCAGTGTTCAAATTATCCCTCCTAAGCTCCCGGATCAAGATATATGTTGTGTCTGTTTCCGTACACCTTCACTTGTTTCCTGCTCTCCTGTCCCTCGTAACCTCCCTGCACCTTTCTCTCCCTGTCTCCCTTTCTCTCTGTCTGTCTACCTCTGTCTCCCTCTCTCTCTGACATACACACTCACGTACACTTTTTCCATACTAAATCTTTCAGTCTCTCCATAAGCAATTCAGGAACAACGTATAACTAATCTATATAGGCTTAGATACACTAATTAAGGTAAAAAAAAGGTTGATCAGGTAAGTATGAATCAAAGTTTAAAGCAAAATATGCAGGAACGGACACACACACACACACACACACACACACACACACACACACACACACACACACACACACACACACACACACACACACACAGACATGGGTTGCAAGGGAGTATGACGACAAAACTAAAACAAAAAAAGGAAAAATATAAAAAAGGTGTCGAGAAAGGCAGGTTGGTCGGTGGGACGGAACGGGACGGTGATCGATTCTACAACACACACACACACACACACACACACACACACACACACACACACACACACACACTATGATGGCGTCACCAGGAAGAGGAATAAAAAAAACAAAAAGTAAGAACAAGAACAAGAAGAACAAGAACAAGAAGCCAAGGAGGAAATAGAAGAAGAAGAAGAAGAAGAAGAAGAAGAAGAAGAAGAAGAAGAAGAAGAAGAAAAAAAGAACAAAAAAAATGGAAAAGAAGCAAAAAAGGAAGAGTTCAGGAGGTGGTGTTAATTGTAGTTTTGACATTAGGAGGATCTAGTAAAAATGTAGTATTGGAGGTGGTGTTGATGAGCAGGTAGTGATGAGGTGACAGTGTACAAGAGGAAGAGGAGGAGCACATATGACGATTGTGGTGGAGGTGGTGGTCATGAAGGTGGTGGTAGAGGTGGTAGTGTTGTTGTTGGTGGTGGTGGTGGAGGTGGTAAAGGTCTTACAGTTGGTGGGGGTTGGTGGGGGGTTGGGGGGCCGCAGAGTCTTGGTGTTGTCGTCCTGGTGAGGTGACGCAAATGACGCGCCTAATCCTAGTGGGTCATTACGGGAAGGATTAGTGAAGCACAGAGAGAGAGAGAGAGAGAGAGAGAGAGAGAGAGAGAGAGAGAGAGTAATTACTAGGCGGTGAGTTTGGTGGTGGTGGTGGTGGTGATGGAGGTGTGTAGCAGAGTTGGTACGGTGTGGAGGGGGTCGTCGTGGTGATGGTAGTTGTGGCGTTGAGAAGGGTCCAAGGTAGATGTCATGGGGTCTGTTCTTTTTCTCAGCTCTGGATTTTTAGAACATAATAATTCAGAACCGTTTAGTCGAGGTCTTGCTTATTATTACCTGTACCATCCATTAGAACTGATGCTGACTATTATTTCAAATGGGATTTCTAAAAAGACCCAAAAATGGTTTTGTTCATAAAAGAAGGAATAAAATAGGGTACAACATTGAGTTAACCTTTGAGAAACCCAGTCCTTTGACCATTTGTAGATAAGTGTTTGTGGAATGAAGGGAAGATGGAAGAAAAGAAGGATGACGAAAGAAAGTAAGGAGAGTAAATCGTTAGGAAAATGAAAATGGATGAACAAAAAAGAAAGGATACTGTTCGAAAGGGAAAAAAATAAGAGTTATGAGAATCGAAAAACAACCAGATGAGCGAACAAAAATATTACTAGGATACGAAGGGAAGATAAATGTTAAACGGATGGAGGGACTGATAAGTGAAATATGAGATGGAGAGAAAAAGGAAGGACTGAAATGAATGAAGATATTAATACAAGCCAAAGCGAATAGAGAAGGAGAGATTATAATGACAGAATGTAAGGAGGAAAGAATATATTAGATGAGATTTTAAGGAGACAAAAGAACAAATAAGTGACAATACGCAGAATGTTATAAAAGGAGGAAATATAGCAATAACTCAATAAGGAAAATTAATGGGTGAGGAACAAAGACAACAGGAATAAAGAATACAAGAAAAATGGGAAAGAAAAATAATATGACAGCGAAGAGGACGACGCTAAAAGGACTCAAGCTTCAATCGGGGAAGGACGTGTGAAGGGGAGAAGAGAGAGGAGGAAAGAAGGGAAGGGGAAGACAGAAAAGGGAGGCAAGTATTCACGGCTTCACCTTTCACAGCTGTCTCTTCCTTCATTCCTCCTCCTCCTCCTCCTCCTCCTCCTCCTCCTCTTCCTCCTCCTCTTCTTCCTTCCATAACTGCACTGTGGTCGACGGGAGTGAGAATTCTCTGCCCTTGCCCGTTCCTCGTCTCCTCAAACCTCCTCACATTTTCATTAAGTTAGTCGTGTTTACCTCCGTCCAAAGACCCAAAAATAACGAGCCTTAAAAATACCTAAAGAACTTATTCATGATTCCCACTAATTAATATCCATTAGGGAAGTTTCAACACTTGAGTAAAAGATGGAGTAAATAAAAACTCCGGGTCTTGGGGAAATACTGGCCAGACGGGAGCTGCTGAGGAAGGAAAATGATGAAGTTATTGTGTGACTCAGTATTGGGAGGGAGGCGGTGGGAGTGGCGGGAGGAGCAGGGGGGGTTATGGTGGTGCTGGCGGTGCTGGTGTTGTTGCTGCCGCCGCCACCGCCGCCTTCTCGTTTTCCCCTCTCTACGTACGGCTCGCCTCTCAGAGTTATTTCCTTATTAAGTCAGCACAGTCGTGTTTATTCGCCTCTCAATGCTAACGTATGGAAATTCTGAGCCGTCCATTACGGCGCCTCCAAATTGTGTCCACTGAACGAACTCGAATTAACGGCATTACTTTTCCTTGTTTTTTCCCTCCTCTCCCTCGTCTCCGGAGCCGCCGGCGGTGGTCATTCCGCGCGGGGAAAAATGAACCTCAAGTGGACTCAAATTGAAGAGAAGGTAAAAAAAAGTGGGTCTTCGCACCGCAGGAAAAATTGTAATAATGCTGTTCAAATAAGTGACCGAGGAGTCCTGGACAAAATTGGTGTATGATTTGAAGTCCAGTTGATGTGCAAACTGTGACTCATGTACGTTTGGACCTCAGGCGAAGTATTGTGAAACAGCAAAGCCTCTAGCGCCTATCCTTCACCGTGCATCACTCTCAGCCTTGTGTGCAGTGTTAATAATGCTGGTGCCGCTTTATTAAGCAAAATTACCAGGAAAAGAGGTCGACGATGAGCAGGAGGGGCTGTCAGGTGCGAGGCTAAACATTCTAAGACAGAACGAAGGCGAAGAAACACCCTGAGGGGGCCCTGAAGGGGGCCTCACGGGGTACACCCGGCCAATCAGCTGCGGTGAATGTTCCCATTTTCCATGAAGGTGCACCGCCAGAGGACAGCCAGCGGGACGGCGGCTCGCTGGGCGTCGAGGGACTCGTCCTCGGCAAAGATCTTTTAGCTAGCGTTCTTTGCCTCGGTTTGCTTCATCTTGCTCACGTTTATTGTGGCGGGGCGGGGCGGGGCAACACTTGGCGGGGGCGGCGCTGTTTGTCTTAGTCATTCTCGCAATCCCTTCCGGCCTCTCCGACTCCTTTCGCTTGCTCTTCTACTCCTGCCTCTTGCTCTCTGTTTATTTTGTCAGCTATTTACATAAGTGTGTGTGTGTGTGTGTGTGTGTGTGTGTGTGTGTGTGTGTGTGTGTGTGTGTGTGTGTGTGTGTGTGTGTGATGTGTGTGTGTGTGTGTGTGTGTGTATATATATATATATATATATATATATATATATATATATATATATATATATATATATATATATATGTGTGTGTGTGTGTGTGTGTGTGTGTGTGTGACACCTGTTTGACAGGTGTGTATGTGAATCACCCTAATTACTGCGTCCTTCACATCCTGGTGACATCAAAACAGCTTTCACCTTTCTTTCACACGCCTTTCCAGATGCCGGATGCTGCATGTCGGCGAGGCATAGTCTCTCCTCCTATAAGGACGTTGCACAACGCAGAGACGTAACACACACACTCGCCAGACGCAGCACAGAAATCTCGCAGCCGGAATACGTCTGCCGCAGAACTATTTCTGAAGCGTATGTCGTGTGGGGGCGGGGGTGAGACAGGGGTAGAGGGATACAAGGGGAGGGAGCAGGGAGGAAAAGGAGGGAGATAGGGTAGGAGGGAGTGAGGGAACGAGAGAGGGAGAGAGGGAGGTGGCGAAGACCGGAGCGGTGCGGCAGGACAGGTGGGCGTCACCAAGCATCAGCCAGCCAACGATCCTTACTCAATTTAAGGCAATTAATTGACGAAAATCGAGTTTGTTTTATGAGGGAAATAACTAAAAACAAAATACATTAAGGGCGTTTATTCCTATTTTTTTATGAGGGCGTGTGTGAATGTGAGTGAGTGTGAGTAGTTTTGAAGTGCGTGCGTGGCTAAGCGGTGCATGCAATGCCTCTCAGATCAGTCCCTGGTTCGAGTCCCTGGAGCCACTCAGCCGCGCACAGCCACACCGCCACGCCCGGCCACTGCTGTACGAGCTCATAACACGCCAGCGACGCGTACAACGATGCCGCAGATCCCAAAGCGGCGGCCTCGTTTATTATAACGACTCTAAACACTGAAATATGTACAGCACTTCATGACACTCATCGCCCTCGCCCGAAAAACTACAAGATCAAGAGGCGTTTATTGTTATGAAGCGCAGCAGCGAACCCGTTGATTAATTCGATATATGACATGGAAAAAAAAAAGATCAGCATTTCTCGTCTACGGAATATAATATCGAAGGATGGATTTTATTATAGCATTTGAAACGCCAGAGATAGTTATAACCCTTTTTCATTGTCTTCAAACATGATATCAAACGTGATTTATTAATTCGACTTGAGACATTGATCTAATTATCAAACACTAAACTTTCAGCATTTATATATTCACAAAGTTAAGCCCCGACAAGTTTATATCGCTTATTGTTCACGGCGCGTTACAAGATCAAAAATTCGTAAAGCGTTGTTATGAATTAAAGCATGAAATAAAAGCAGAAATTCCATAATCCCTCATCAGCAGAAAACTACACGCGCAAAATACGTTTCTGATTACGATTTGAGCCTTGGGAAATTTTGAACACCACTCGTTCAGGCAAAACAAAGAGATTACAATGCGAGTAATTTATGATGACGGATTTAAGTGCTGATGAATTTGTAAGACTCCGTTCTCACCCTCGCAAAACTGTATTAGCAAAAAGGTGTTTAATCTTTGTGACTCTCGGCAGTGAATGCGTTTAATACTATAACTTTGTCCATTGATAAAATGAATTAATGTTTTTCGTTGGCACAAAACTGATTAATGAAAATAAGCTTGTAATCATTTTGTGCCTTTAAATACCCAGTGAATTTATATATCTTCTTAGAGCTAAGCAAAACTAAACTACACAACAGCACGTACAACTATAATCTTTATGACGATAATTAACATTTTAAAAGTATTACTATATAGCACTTCACACCCACGCAGACACTACACGACCCACAAAGCAACTATAAATGGCAGCTTAATATTCTGACTTGATGTCCTGCCACTAAAGTAATTCACAATACAGCTTCTCGCAGCTAAACATAAAAAATAAAAAAATCCACCCTCATTATTATTATTATTATCGTTGTTACTAATATCATTTTTTATCGTTAGTATTACCGTTACTTTTATTATTATTATTACTGCTATTACTCTCATTATTGTTAGTATTGCTTTCATTATCGCCATTATTACTATTACTATTCTTCTTCTTGTTCTTGTTCTTGTTCTACTTTTTCTTTTTCTTCATCTTCTTCCTTTTCTTTTTCTTCTTTATATTCTTATTATTAGTATTATTCTTATTCTTATTATTTTTACTATTATCATTATTATTATTATTATTATTATTATTATTATTATTATTATTATTATTATTATTATTATTATTATTATTATTATTATCATTATTAAAATCATCATTATTGCTATTATTATCATTATCACTATTATCATCATCATCATCGTCATCACGACTGAAAATGTACGAGTATTTGCAACACTTCTCACCCAAGCAAAATCTCCATGACCCTAATAATAGCAAAAAAGATGAACTGAATCCTGTGACTTTAAATAATTAATCAAAAGATGCATACACAACAACTCTCGCTGAATGATAAACAGAATTCAATCGACGAAAAAAGAGAAGAAAAAAAAACATTACAGTATAGAATAGTCAGAGCACACGGTCAGATAAAATAAAAAAATCTCACCCACGCAAATGCTATACATGACCCCCTACTGACACACACACACACTGAAAAAAAACTTATCAATTTAAAAAGTAAAAAAGCTGAAAGCGATGCATATCTAATCGCCGGCTGCCTCACAATGAACAGTTTCCGCCGCCGGTGTCAGGAGTCGACAGCCTTCAATCCACTATAAATTTACAAATGTACGGCAGTTTTCACCTCCATTTGCATACATAAAGCAGGTCGTGTATATTTTATCTCGGCGCGTTGGACTTCCCGCCTCTATCACGTGCGCGGGACGGTCGCTCTGTTAACCAGGGGAAAAAATGTAAAGGAAATGTGGGTCAGAGGCTTGTGGAAAGAGCGTATTATGGAGCGGAACGGCGGAGCGGGGGGTTGCGGAACAGTGATACAGGGCTTGGGTACAGTGACCGAGAGGCAGAAAAGTACAGAGGCTTGTGGAAACAGTGTATCATGGAGCGGAATGGAGGTGCGGGGGTTTGCGGAACAGTGATGCAGAGAAAGCACAAAATCAGACTGTTTGTGGGTAGTCGTATGTCTGTCTGCCTGTCTTTATTCTCTCATTACGATGTCCTCCTTCCTCTTTTTCTTCCTTTCTTTCTCCTTTTCTTTTCCTTTATTCCTCCTTTTGTTATCTCTTAGTTTCATCTTCTTCTTTCAAATTACTTTTTCTTCCATAGCATAGAGCCATTCTTCAATATTTTTGTTCTCCTTATAGCTTCCCTTCCTCCTCCTCCTTCTCTTCTTCTTCTTCTTCTTCTTCTTCTTCTTCTTCTTCTTCTTCTTCTTCTTCTTCTTCTTCCTTCCTTCCTTCCTTCCTTCCTTCCTTCCTTGCGCGGATCATAATACTACTATAACTCTACAATGACCTTCTTCCTCTCCTCCTCCTCCTCCTCCTCCTTCTCCACCTCTCCCTCCTCCTGCTCCTCCTCCACCTCCTCCTCTACCTCCTCCTGCTCCTCCTCCCCTTCTTCTCCGCCTTATTCATACGCCTTCGTCCTCAATAGCAGCCAACATGTCTATTGGAATATATAATACTGGCACTAAATTTTATCCGGGGACCGTGCCTTCTACACAATAAATATCCGGAGCAGTGTAGCCATCGCCGACACCAACGCCTCTCTCTCTCTCTCTCTCTCTCTCTCTCTCTCTCTCTCTCTCTCTCTCTCTCTCTCTCTCTCTGGTTTCTTTCGTTTCTTCTTCACAAGGTTAGAAAAAGGAAAGGAAAAAAACAAACAAAAAAGAACACACACACACACACCAGACCCGGCCTACCTCACCTTCCCATACAGACTACCTGGGTAAAAAAAAAAAAAACGTACACACACTCACACGTACACACATACACATACACACGCGCGCAATACAATTGCCTTAAAAAAAAGAACAAAAACAATAGCAAGTGAAGCGATACGACTCCCCCCTCCCTTCCACTCCCTTTCCTCCACCCATTCCCTTAACCCCCCACCACCACCCTCCCCTAACCACCACCACCGCCGCCCCTCTCGCCAGCTCTTTACCCAATTAACAACACGCTAAGCTCATCACCAACTATCACCATCAACCTCGTAACATCCCGGGGGGGGGAGAGAGAGAGAGAGAGAGAGAGAGAGAGAGAGAGAGAGAGATCTGGGTGAAGAGGACGAAAAAAAAAGAGTAAATAAAATCACGCGTTTGGCAGCACTGCGAGGTGTCCAAGTCTCAGATTCCTTCGCTCGGAGTGTCGTTTTTCCGGTCACTTTTCGGCGCTGATCGTACGCTCGAGGGAGAGAGGGAGGGAGGTGGTGGGAGAGAGAATGAGAGGGAGGTGGAGGGAGAGAGAGAGGGAGGTGGAGGGAGAGGGAGAAGTGCGAGTGAGGGAGTTGAGTTTGGAGTGACGTAGGGAGAAGAGAGCAGAGAAGGGATACGCGGGAGGGATAGAGAGGGGGGATGAGAATAGATACAAAGAGGGAGGAGGGAGCAGGGGGAGAAAAAGAGGAAGAGAAGGAAGGAAGGGAAGATTGGATAGGAAGAGGAAGATAATGAGCTAGGGAGGATGAAGGAAAAAAAACAAATAGGAGATGGAGAAAAAATGGAAGGATGAGGATGAGTGAACAAATTAGGGCACTCAAAGTATGCAGGGATAACAAAACTCCCGGCGTTTTATATGCAAAACTCGTCGCGATGAACCAGAGCATAGAATTAGCTTTTTTTAGAAGACTTATTCATAAAAAAGATGTCGAGGCTCACCATGAGAAACCTTCAATGCTAGAAAGAAGGAGGAGAAGGAGTATAAAGACAAAAAACAGAGGCAAGAAAGGAGAAAAAAATACAAAAACCAAGCCAAATATATATGACAAAAAAGGTTATAGTTTGGTTCAAAGTATAAAATAGAAAGAACTTGTATGCATAAATGTACCTGATTATATGTCTCTAAAATAGGAAAACACAAAAACAAAATGAATGATATAACATGTGATAACGATTTTAAATGGCGGAATAGATTTAGTAGGTCGAAAGAGAGAAGGAGAAGTAGAGGGAGGGAGGGAAGGATGGAAGTAGAAGGGGGTGGAGAGGAGACTGAGAGGATAGTATAACGGTCGCAAATGGAGACGAACAGTTAATGGTAAAAAATAAAAACTAAGAAAGGAAAAGATGGAAATCGAGAAACCTGGTTATAAGAAAAACGGTGAAATAAAAAAAAATAAACTTCACACAAATACAGACATTAAAATAACCACTATCCAATTTCTCTCTCTCTCTCTCTCTCTCTCTCTCTCTCTCTCTCTCTCTTAACACTCCCCTTTATCATCCTCAAATGGTCAATAAAATATGCAGATAAGGCAGGAGAGGAAGGAAGGAAGGAAGAAATGAGAGAAAAATACGGAAGCAACTCTCTCTCTCTCTCTCTCTCTCTCTCTCTCTCTCTCTCTCTCTCTCTCTCTCATACATTTGTTATTGGACATGTAATTAACCGAAGTCCAGGTGACGCTGAGCACAGGTGACAATTCCTTGACCACTGTCCTTCCCTCCCTCCTTCATTTCTCCCTCTCTCTCCCCCTTCCTACTTCCTCCCTCCTTCACCCCCTCACTCCCCTCCTTCCCACTCTCTTCCTCATTTCTCCTTCCTTCTGTTTGGACGGCTGAGGTGAGGTGGGAAGGAGGAGGAGGAGGAAGAGGAGGAGGAGGAAGACGAGGAAGGAATAGAAGGAGGAATTATTAATGGAATGGAAGTAGAATAAGGGGAGGGAATGAGCGAGGGGGAGAGAGAGAGAGAGAGAGAGAGGGAGAGAGAGGGAGAGTATTACATAACACATACAAATACAGATATACAACAAACAAACAAACAAACAAACAAACACAGCAAGGGAGCCCCAATTATGTGTGTGTGTGTGTGTGTGTGTGTGTGTGTGTGTGTGTGTGTGTGTGTGTGTGTGTGTGTGTGTGTGTGTTTACCTCCGTGGCTGGTTGGTTGGCTGCGTTCTGGGGTCTCGATCCGGCGCTGGGGAATGACAAGGAACCGCCATGACTTGAGGAGTTACGACATAAGGGTGAATACAAATGTTAATCTCGGGATATATTGAACCATAATGACAAGATTTACGGCGCCTCTCGAACGGCCGTCACTTGCCACCGACGCCTCGGTATGGATGCAAATGCGTTCCGTCTCGCTTTCTATTTTCTTGGGCCTGACTTTATTGATCCGGTCTCGTTGCATTTTTTTTCATTATTTAGATTTCATATGCATACATGTCTGGGTTTTTTTTCTTTGTTATTTGACTTTCACATACGTTTAAGTCTGTTTTTATACTATTGTCTGTTTTCTTTTTTCTATATTTCTCTACATTATTTAATTTTCATCAATGTGTAAATCTGTTTTTCTTTATTTCTCAACATTACTTAACTTTCATCTATGTGTAAGTCCGGTTTTCTTTATTTCTCAACATTACTTAACTTTCATTTATGTGTAAGTCCGGCTTTCTTTATTTCTCAACATTACTTAACTTTCATCTATGTGTAAGTCCGGCTTTCTTTATTTCTCAACATTACTTAACTTTCATCTATGTGTAAGTCCGGCTTTCTTTATTTCTCAACGTTATTTAACTTTCATATACGTGCAATTATGTTTATCTTTATTTCTCTACATTATTTAACTTTCGTATGCGTGAAATTCTGTTTATCTTGATTTCTCTACATTATTTAACTTTCATATACGTGTCATTCTGTTTATCTTTATTTTTCTACATTATTTAACTTTCGTATGCGTATATGTCTGTTTTGGTTTATTTGGTGTTCCATTGCTTGTCTCATATTTCCTCGTTTTTATTTGTATCTCATGTATGCGTTTTCGTTACGGTTATATTAAAACTTTCTTGCACATTCCGTTTCCCGACAAATCAAACGTCATTGGAAAAATAAAAAAAATGCCTTTCTCTAGATTTAAAAAAAAAGGCAAATTATACAAATGTCTTTTAATAACCAGTTTTCCTTGAAGCTTTCCCGCGTTCCCCCTCACCCTCCCATCCTTTTTGTTTCATTAAAAGTCTCAAAACAAAGACAAAAAAAACATGGTTCTCGTTCACAGCTTCCCTCTTAACGTTACTCAAAAATTATCCAGAAAATAACAGAAAAGTAGAGAGCTTAGTACTAAATCTCTTCTTTTCTGTCTTTTTCTTGCTCAGGTCATGTTTTCCTCTTACATATAGAGTTATGTATTCATTAATTTACTTTTCAAGAACTCTTCAGACTTTTTCATCTGCACTCTCTGTTCCTTATTTTTCTCGTTAAGCTGCGAGAGCGTGAGTGAGTCTGGTGAATGGCGAGTCTTCTTCGGCAAGACCAACAAATCTGATAATACTGTGTTTTTACTCTTGTTCCCGCGATTCAGCGGCTCTCAGAGGATTATGGACGAGTTGTTTCAATTACGGTATTTGTTGAATGATTCGACGTAAAGGGTGCGACAGACGTAGTAGTAGTAGTAGTAGTAGTAGCAGTAGTAGCAGTAGCGGTGGTGGTGGTGGTGGTGGTAATACTAAGAGTCATAGTAGTAATAAAAACTGAAGCAACACTAATAATTATGATATTTAATAGGAGCCGCAGTAGAAGTAGAGGTAGTAGTAGTAGTAGAGGAAGTAGTGGTAGAAGTAGTAGTAGTAGTAGTAGTAGTAGTAGTAGTAAAAGTAGTATGTGGAGTACGCACGTAGTACTATAACGGGATAAAAATGAATGTTCTGGGTACACACACACACACACACACACACACACACACACACACACACACACACACACACACACACACACACACACACACACACACACACACACACACACACGGTCACAACTATAATACACAGCGAGCATAAGCCGCGGCGCTGTAAAAACGTCAAAAAACTTTCACACACAAGCCATTGCACTTACACGGATACCCAGCAGCTAACACACACACACACACACACACACACACACACACACACACACACACACACACACACACACGTAACAAGCCTACTCACGCATACACTCCACACACATACTCTCTTTCTGTCACTATCACCAACCCCCTTTCCCCCGCTCTCTCTCTCTCTCTCTCTCTCTCTCTCTCTCTCTCTCTCTCTCTCTCTCTCTCTCTCTCTCTCTCTCTCTCTCTCTCTCTCTCTCTCTCTCTCTCTCTCTCTCTCTCTCTCAACGCACCCAAACCCACCCACCCACCCTCCTACTGTCTCCTCTTTACACCTCTCCTCCTTGCCACCATCCCTACTCTTTTTCTACAAATCTCCTCCTCCCTCCCTCCCTCCCTCCCGCTCTCTTCCACTCCCTCCCTCCCTCTCTCCCTCCCTCTCTCATATGCTCACGCGACACAGCCACTCACGCCTGCGCCCACAATTTCTACTACACACGCACGTTTTATAATATACACGTTCACTCATACGTCCTCTCTCTCACACACACACACACACACACACACACACACACACACACACACACACACACACACACACCTGTTTTTAGTAGTATTTGTAGGCGGCGGCTGAGTGGTTAGCGGGCAGAGCTCACATTCACGACGCCAAGGACAACGTCGGTTCGAGTCACCCCGCTACCACCTGGGATTTTTCAGTCACCGCCGAATGGCCTAAGACTACCCACATGCTGTCCAGAAAACCACCCATCAACCCGGACTCTAAAAGAAACCGTCCAGTGAATCAAGAATGAGTTCCGGGGGGCAGCATGATCCAAGCATAACTGGCGCCACTATAAAAATTGCCTGCGCCGTGACGGGCTTGAGCCGACCATCTGGCCCCTGAAGAAAGCCTACCGGTGCTATAGGCGGGGATGTAAAATAAAATCACTGTTGTTATTTGCAATGTTTTGTTGCCGTTGTTAGCGTTGATATTAAAGTTAATAGTGCAATCATTAGTATCGTTAATATCTGCGTTATTATCATTTTAGCATGGTCTTTATTACCATGATTTTACTGACCATCATCATCATCATTATTATCTTTATTATTATTATCTATTATCAGTATTATTGTTATCATTGTTTAATCATCATCATCCTTATCAAAATTTATCTTAATCAATATTTTTTCTTCAAATAGGAGCATGAGATACTAATGACAATAAATCAACAGGCGATGAGTGAGAAAAAAACTTCCGTTGCATTATTATACATATTTCAGGGAATGTATGGGCGCGCGAGCACACACACACACGAACACACTCAGACAGTAAAACCTATAGGAATCTCTCTCTCTCTCTCTCTCTCTCTCTCTCTCTCTCTCTCTCTCTCTCTCTCTCTCTCTCTCTCTCTCTCTCTCTCTCTCTCTCTCTCTCTCTCTCTCTCACTCACTCACTCACTCTCTCTCTCTCTCTCTCTCTCTCTCTCTCAATCCTGAATGACTCACTTAAATCACTTTTTTTTTTTGAGGAAGCGATTATATTATTACACACACACACACACACACACACACACACACACACACACACACACACACACACACACGTGTTCAGGCGCGTCACATACAATATAACAAAAACTTGACTTGGGCAAATTGTGCTGAGAATTATTTCAAAAAGCAATCAGCGGCATAACGGCGTTTTATCATTCACGCCCGCCGCTCTTTGTTCGTTTGTGTGTGTGTGTGTGTGTGTGTTCAATCATTCCTCTGTTGTAGGACTATATAAGCATAACCACATCACACACACACACACACACACACACACACACACATCATGCATAATAGACTCACACACTTAAGCGCGAGCCATTAGTCACGCATCTCGCCTGTAATGTAAAGCTGAGTAGTGTATGGAAGCGTTAAGTAACACCTACATGCACACACACACACACACACACACACACACACACACACACACACACACACACACACACACACACACTCACTCATGGCTGTAACACTAAGGGCCAACAAATGCCACAAACTTTCCATCCATATGAAATATAATATGAAGTTGCAAATACCTACACACACACACACACACACACACACACACACACACACACACACACACACACACACACACGCACACACATACATACAAACTCTCTCTCTCTCTCTCTCTCTCTCTCTCTCTCTCTCTCTCTCTCTCTCTTAAGCATGACCTAAGAATGTGTGTGTGTGTGTGTGTGTGTGTGTGTGTAGGTGGTGTAGGTGGTGGAGGTGGTGGAGGTGGTCGTGGTGGTGGTGGAGGCGGTGGTGGAGATGGAGGTGGTGTTGATGGTCCATGGTGGTGGTGGTGGTGGTGGCGGTGGTGGTGGTGGTGGTGGTGGTGGAGATGGAGGTGGTGCTGATGGTCCATGGTGGTGGTGGTGGTGGTGGTTCACGTCACCGGGACAGACAAGAGCTTTTAACAACTTGCCACGCAGCATATCGAAGCGAAGGGGAATATAAAAGTGAAGAGAACAAAAGCATACCCCATAAAAAATTGTTTGCGTCTCTTAAAACAATAACGAAAATATTTGCACCGGCCGTGTTTTTTATAGTAATGGAGCCGACCTTTGTTAATGAATACATGTATATCCTGCTTTTAACCTGTGCGTGTGTTAAAGTGTTTGAGTGTGTTTTTTCGTGTGCGTGCGTGTGTTTGTATATGTGTGTGTTCGAACGTTTTATCATTTCTATCGTTTTTTCTTAATTACTGAAGCGCCGTAGCACACACACAATATAAAACAGATTCCAACGAGTTTAATTTATCTTAATATGATGAAAAATAATGTAACTTAAAGTCCGCAAAAAGTCAATCCACAAGAAAAAAAATGCGTGTTGAAGGAAATGTGAATATCCGCGAAGGTAACTCAACTTATTATCATACGATTATATTAATGAGGTCTCTTAAAGTAAGCTATTAAACTGATTTCATTATCGTGACACGTGTAAAAATCAAGTGTGTGTGTGTGTGTGTGTGTGTGTGTGTGTGTGTGTGTGAGAGAGAGAGAGAGAGAGAGAGAGAGAGAGAGAGAGAGAGAGAGAGAGAGAGAGAGAGAGAGAGAGAGAGAGAGAGAGAGAGAGATGCGGAAAAGAGCAGAACCACCACTTGCCACCTGCTACTCCCTCCTCCTCCTCCACCACAGGTCTCCTCCTCCTCCCCCTCCTCCTTCACGCCCTCCTGCTCCACCCAAACCGAGACGAAAACTGCGAAAACTGCTTGCCTGCTTCGCCCTCTTCGTCCTTGGCCCCCCACCCTTAACCCTCCCTCCCTCCCTCCCGCCTCATTTCCTCGGCCGCCAGGAGCCACGCGGAGGGCAGAGCAGCGAGAAAACACGAGCACTTCTCCCCCTGCAGCCACCCTCGGGAGGTCTAATCATGGCCTTCACCAGGTGGAAAATTCGCCCCTATCAGCAGGCAGAAGTGCTTGTGGCCAGGGGGGAGGGAAGGAAGGACGGATGGAAGGACGGAGGGAATGAGAGGAAAGGGGGAGGGAGAGAGGAGGAAAGAGGGTGATGTTAAGAGGGAATGCGTGAGAGGGAAGGAAGGAGGGAATGAGAGGAAAGGGGGAGGGAGAGAGGAGGAAAAAGGGTGATGTTTAGAGGGAATGCGTGGGAGGGAAGGACAGGTGGGGAGGAAAGAGAAGTAGTGATGCAAGAGAGTGAAGGGGAGAAAAAGAAGAGAGAGAGAGAGAGAGAGAGCAAAGGCAGGGTAGGAGGGGAGTTACCGGCAAAATCTGACCCTAAACACATTATGAGGCGAATTAGCAGCGCCGACCCTCCTGAAGGGATTCCGATTAGCAAATTGGTGTCATTAGCCTTAACAGTATTACCTTTGATGAAACCGCATGAGTGTGGCCATGACTTCTACCTCCCCGGCCCTCTCTGTCTCTCTCTCTCCCTCTTTCCCTTCCTTAAGCTCCCTCCCTGCACCTGTACCACTGCCACGTGCATACTTGTCATCCACTGCTTCATCCATCCGTCCATCTCCTTATTGCCCTTACCTTCTTTCCTTTCTACCTGGCCTTTGATGAGAACGTAGGAGAGTATTCGTGGCTCATAACTCTTCATTCCTTTCCCTTTTCCTCTTTCTCTTCCTTTCAACCGTGAGTTCTTTTGTATACATGTCATCCACCACTCCATTCATCCATCCGTCCCTCTTTACTGCCCTTGCCTTCTTTCGTTTCTGCCTGCCCTTTGATGAAGCCGTAAGAGAGGATACATGACTCATACCTCCTCATTCCTCTCCCTCTTCCTCTTCCTTTGCCTGTCTGTGTACCAGTTCACCTTTCAACAGTCCCTTTTATGATCTTAACTTTACTGTTGCAAGATTTAGGATATTTCAGTGTGGAAGGCTCTAAGTAACTGTTTCTTTGAGTTTCCGTCCATCTTTAAATATTTTTGAATTTCGCTTTTCCCATAAAGAAAAAAGTTGGTTAAATCGCCATTGCCTTCATCGACTCTAACTCATCTTTTCTAATTTTTTATCTTCTTGGGTGTCAGTAAGAGTTCCTCAACCTAAGGACTAAGAAGAATTTCGCGTTGCCCATTAAAAAAGGTGTAATAAAATCCCTTATTGTGTTTTTTACTTGTCTTCCATTTTCAACTTTTCACTTCGCCGGTTGTGTGTGAGAGCGTCCTTCAGCCCCTAAATGAATGGTCTGAATATTGGAGCCTCGAGCTGTCAGCATCTTGATTTTTACTCGAGCAACAAGCAACACCTGTTAGCTTCCATTTAGAGCGGCTCTCCCTCAGTCCTTCAGTCCGTCAGTCCAACATAAAATATCGGGCGGCAGGCGGGTCCAGGGGTCGGCGCGCGCCCGTCCCTCTGTCAAGTCGGGAACATTTATATCGCGCCTCGTCACCCGCGCCCACTTGCCGCTCCCCCGGCGTGTGTCTGTCCGTCACTCGCCGCCTCTAAATAAACGCCTCCGCCCCCTCCCACCGCCCGCCCCTTCCTGCCCCTCCTTCCGTTTCGATACAGAGTCACACACAACCGAAATATAAGCTCCGGAAAGAAAACTAACGCAATACACAACAAAGGTGCGAAAGAAAGGACTTGCATTTATGTATTTCCTCCCCCCTCGCCCTCGCCCGCGCCCTCTGGTGGTGGTGGAGGCGGTGGTGGTGGTGGTGGCGGCGCTGGAGCGGGGCGCCGCCAGAGTGAGGAGTAGCACACGCACTCATATAAGCCACATAATTTATGAATTTAATAAAGCATTCGCACTCTTGCAAACGGAATGCTAAAATAAGGGATTGATGACATGATTTAGAAAGAAAATTAAAATTACAAACGTGTTGACTTCGCGCGCAGCACTTTCATAATAGAGCGATGGAAGTAAGGGCCAGGCGGCGGCAGCTCATTGTGGACTCGTCCGTGTGTGTGTGTGTGTGTGTGTGTGTGTGTGTGTGTGTGTGTGTGTGTGTGTCCCCGGCCTGGTCGCACATTACGCCTAATCTGGCATGCTGGACACGGGCCGCCGAAGCCACTCCACACCAGCGGTCGTGGCCACCGCAGGTAATGTAGGTCACATAATTCATCCCGCGGCGAGATCATTTGGCTTGGATAATGGAATGAAAATGAGGTCTCGTGATGTCGAATGTTGGTCAGATGACTTCATAATCGCGGCCCATTGGCGGCGAAGTGGCCGTCTGCGTGATAAACAGGTCTGCTGCGGCCGCTTTGGGGAACCTCCTCTGTTAATTTCATAAAAGAGTGTCGTTAAGGGACAGCGGCTGTCTAAGGCGGCGGCGGCGGCGGCGAGATGAGTCGTGTGTTAACAGCTGGCCGCAGCCGCAGCGCACGCCACCCGCTGCGCGTGTCGTGGCGGGGACAAGCTTCGGCCATGTCTCGGGGACCCCGCAAACAACCTGCGGCAGCGGCAACCTGGCGGGACGCTGCTTAATGATGACGCAACATGCTGTTCTGTTGTTTATTTATCACATACGGGGCAGGGGGGAACATGGAGGGGCAAGGTGACGTGTCTCTGTCCACGGCGTTGCTCTTCGACGCCCGGGGCCGGGAGAGTAGCGCCAGGGAAGGCGCGGCCATTAGCAGGGCGACTAACGTGCATGTTTGGAATGCACAGCTTGGTTGAAGGGCGCGGCTTGGCAACACTCCCTGGAGAGGCGTGACCGCGGCGCCCTGCACGCGTCAGCTGAAGAGATACTCTAGAAATGTCTGTTACGGCTTATCTGACCCCAGCACTGCCTCTAGAGTAAAACAGGGTTAGTGGCAAGGGACGTGGCGTGTATAGGTAAGAAAAAGTGTGTCAGAAGAAGGTTGTGGAAGCAATCGGAGAAACGTAGTGAATAGTGCCGTGGAAGAAAGCAACACAATAACGAAAATAACAGGACACGGTAGAGAAACCGAGTGAAGCTCAGTGAAATATTAGGCGAAAAGAAAGTTTTCGAAAAAAGATGCATAGAAGAAATAATGGGGATAATATTAGGAGGAACTATAATAAGAAGCAGAGAAAGAAGAACAGGATGAAGAAAGGAGGAGGAGTAGGAGGAGGAGGAGGAGGAGAAGGAGGAGGAGGAGGAGGAGGAGGAGGAGGAGGCCTGGTCGCGGCGCAGCGGTGGCACTCTCGTCCAGTTTTGGCGGCGGCGGCGGCGCGAGCCCTGCTATATAACCTTACTTGCATATGCAACATGATTGCGTGGGGATAGAAATAAACAATATTTGAGCAGGCAATCCCCGACATTTCTCGTTTATTCTCTCTACTGGATTACCAAAATTCTATTGTGCATGTTTCAACTTCAATTAAAAATTTGCAAATACATTGAGAGCCGGAGTGTTCCAACAATAATGGTAACAGGATTTGGTCTTCCGCTGCCGGACATTAGTGACCTAAGTTACGCGCCGCCTGCTGGGGAGACGCGGAGGCCTGCACTGACCTGCCTCCCCCCCCCTCACTCCCACCACCACTCATGCCCTCAACACGGCCCCTTCCCGACTCCTCCTCCATGGCACTCCTCCGTCCCCGACAACCCCTGGCACTCTTACCTACCCCACCCCTGCCTTTCAGTCTCCCCCCCGTCAACACTCCACATATACCCCTCGTCTTTATATCTCCCCTACCCACCACACAGAACACAACCTTCCCCTACAACTACTACCCATCCCTCTTACGACCCCCCCCCCCCACAGCCCTTCCTGATCCGCCTCTCCCATTTTACCCCTCACACCAATTGCATGTTACTCTCCTCACTCCCTTTCCCCCTTCATATCCTCCAACAGGTCCCCTTCTCTTTCATATTTACTTATTCCCCCTCCAACTGAACGCTACCCCCCCCTCTCTACCCCTCCCCTCTCACATTATACAAAGCCCCCATCTCCCACTCTCCACACTTTCTAAATCAACCTCTCATTAACCTAAAATTCCTCGTTACTTTTCTCTGTCTTCCACCTGCCCTTCCCCACTTTCATCTCGCTATTTCTCTTCCCTCACCTTACCTCACCCTCACAGTCTCTCCTATAAAAGTACTCTAGCCCTCCCCCCTTTCGTCCTATCCTCTTCATAATCTTCACTATACACTCTCTCTTTCCCTCCATCAAGTTTACTCCTTTCCCACAACTCTCCCCTCTCATCTTCCCTCCTATTCCTCCTCCTCCTTCTCTCAAAAGTCTCGTTCCGTTCCTTAACATCCCCAGTCATATAACCTCCACTTCCGACTCATGTTTTCTCATCTCCTCCTCCCTTCCCCTACCCCCTATCCTTCTCACCCGCGTCTCTCTCTCTCTCTCTCTCTCTCTCTCTCTCTCTCTCTCTCTCTCTCTCTCTCTCTCTCTCTCTCTCTCTCTCTCTCTCTCTCTCGTAGTCTGTCACTATACACGCACATTGCATCTTTAACAAAGAATTACATTTGATGCAAAAAATAGCATTCTCCATTTTAAGAGTACACACACACACACACACACACACACACACACACACACACACACACACACACACACACACACACACACACGGTCGGCAGTAAAGGCTGGTTAAGGGCAGAGTTTAAACGAGTACTGGACGCGAAACGGTTTGGAAAAACCGCTTACTGCTGAAAAAATCAATTAAACTCTGAACTCGTTAACCGCCGGCCAGCCATCCGGCCGCTCACCTGCCCCGCCGTCGGCCGCCTCGTTAAGCGCGCCACACTCAAGCCTTATTTGCTAATCGCTTAACTAATCCTCTTTGTCGTTAATGACAACCCTACCTGCATCCCCGAACCACAAGTTTAATTAGCTCTAATTGGTCTTGTTCGTCGTTAAGTTAATTGCTCTAATTTCAGTCGTTAAATAGGGGGTAGGGTGGCCAGCTCTCTTCAGGGGCGAGGAGGATCAATACGACGCTCGTTGAACACGCCGCCCAACCATCGATTAACGAGCCGAGGCGTCCACCTTCACACACACACACACACACACACGCCGCGCCGGGCGATGACACAGTGACGGGGACAGCCAGTCTTGCGGGGCAGGGGGGAGGGGGGGGGGGAAGAGATGGGGAGGATATGAAGGGGAGGAGGAGAAGAGGGAGAAAAATGTAGGTGGCGACCCTGGTTCGGTGCAGAGTAAGAAGGGGGGGGAGGGGGAGGAAGAGAAGTTCCATGTGTGCATAGCTTTATAAAAGAAATAATGAACCCAAGGATGATGATGATGTGTGTGTGTGTGTGTGTGTGTGTGTGTGTGTGTGTGTGTTCGATCTAGTGAACTGATGTTTTCCATGAGTTTCTGTGTCATCGTGCGTGTGAGCTGCTACAAGTGTGAGTGTGCAGAGAGAAACAGACTAAGAGTCATGGAAACGTTTTTCACAAAGAAGGGGAACAGGAAATGAACATGCAAAAGCCCTAATGGAGAGACGATGAACGAAATTGACTTTATTCTTACTTGAAATACGAACACAGTAAAGGATTTAACAGCACTGAATAAACTTAAATCCTTTCACAATTGATTGGCCAGATGCATGTTAGGCTCATACCTAAAATGAGAGAGGAAAAAGTTTATGACTTTTGTTTAAAATTTCAGAACAAAAACTCGAATCTACTTGACGAGGTTGAGGAAATATGGAGAAGAATATGGCAAATTATTTATAATTATAACGGAAACAGCCCTGGACGCAGCACCTGTGAGCATCGCCAGTAAACTATCATAGGAAACAAAAGATCACACAACGAAGAGCAGATACATCAAAATACAAACTATAAGGGATAAGACAGAGTTAGCAGAGCTGACAAAACGGAAAAGTTAGTGGAATCCCTAAATCTGAGACGGTCAAGATCCAAGAAACTTAATGAACGACGGATGAGTGAAACCAACCTTGCTTAGAAGTATTTAGGAAATTTGAGTAGGATAAAATACTAATCAATATAGAGGGAGGAAACATTAACAGCCTTAGATTCACAAACGAAGTAACATAGGTGAATGGTTAGCGTGCCGGTTCCGCGATCGCCGCGTCATGGATAGTGCGTGTAATATATATATCGTCATATGTATATGAATGTATGACTGTACGTGTGGCGACACCCGGTCGGTATCGCATAAGAGGATGTTTAACAACACGTCGTGCTTTTGGCCGTGGGAAGCTGTGATGAACTGACACTAGGATCAGCAAATGATGACTTTCATCAGCAGTCATCAACCGGAACCAACACCCTTCCGGACGAACTAACAAGCATATAAAAGGAGCGAACAACGCGAAGACGGTGGGAGAAGACAGTGGGCAGCGGGCGGTGATCAGCCGTTCCGCGCTGGGTGTGGCTGGCTCTGGTGTGCGTACAACTCCTCCACAAAACCAGTAATTATTCTGTAAGACTGTTAACATCCAAAATAACTGTTTAAATCAACCAGAGAGAGAGAGAGGGTAAATTAAGTGAACTCAAAGTGAACTTTACGGCTCCGCTCGGCCAACACATAATACACCTCACTTAAGTAAAGGCTATTGTGTTATCTCAACCACTTCAATCAACTGGAGAAAGCAGGCAACGGTACACCGGACGTGACGTGAGATAACAGTTCGCGCCTTAAACTTAACACTAAACACCAACTACTTTGAAAAGTAAAAAACACTTAAAAACGGGTAATATGCGGTTTCGAATCCGCCGCTACCACCTGGGATTTTTCAGTCACCGCCGAGTGGCCTAAGACTACCCACATGCTGTCCTGAAGACCATCCATCAACCAAGACTCTAGAGGAACAGTCCAAGGGAAAACAAGAATAAGCTCCGGGGGGGGCAGCATGAGTCAAGAATACATGGCGCCACAATAAACACTTGCCTGCGCCATGACGGGCTTGGGCCAACGACCAGGCCCAACCAGGAAAGCCCACCGGCGCTAAAGGTCAGGACGTAGAAAAAAAAGTGTATCCTGCCAGTCCTAACATGCGGTTCAGAAACGTGGCGCTTTACAAAAGACCTCAAGAGAAAGCTACGAAAGGAGCAAAGATGGAAAGAAAAAAATGCTGGGAATCACATGAGAAGACATATCTAGCATTAGGAAACAAACAAATTTTAAAAGTTTTTAATTGCAATAGATTTTAAATAGGAGACTTGAGTGGCCATTCCATGCATAGACTAGGTAACAGCTAGACAATAAAACTAACACAGCTGCAGCCTATACATGAACTATAGAGGTTTGAGGAGACAGAGCTTGTAATGTGCGTGTATCTGTGTGCGTGTGTGTGTGTGTGTGTGTGTGTGTGTGTGTGTGTGTGTATGAGAGAGAGAGAGAGAGAGAGAGAGAGAGAGGATACCTTTGAGGTAGGCCTTTAACCTGCAGTGGAATAGTAACGACTGAAAATGACGATGATGATGATGATGATAATAGTGTGTGTGTGTGTGTGTGTGTGTGTGTGTGTGTGTGTGTGTGTGTGTGTGTGTGTGTGTGTGTGTGTGTGTGTGTGTGTGTGTGTGTGTGTGTGTGTGTGCCGCGGAGGGCTACAACAGAAGGCTTGGCTAATCTCCCTCGCTCATTAAAGTGTCCCATGCCTTCCCTCCTCATTCTCCGCTCTCATTACGCATTCCCCTCATTCCTCTTTATCCTCCTTTCACCCTCCTCCCCCATCACCATTTTTTTCTCCATTTCTCTTCATTTCCCCTTCCTATTTGTCCTCACTCTCCCCCTTCATCTCTCCCTACTTTCCCCTCTTTCAGCTTTTTTTTCTGTGTTGTGTATATCTGTCTGTCTGTCTGTCTGTCTGTCTGTTTCCATCGTTCTATGTATCCATGTGTCTGTGTTTGTGTGCGTGTTCTGTTTTGCATATGTTTCTGTCTGTCTGTGTTTGTCTGTCTAAGAGTATTAACATAAGTGGAATTTCACTGTTTGTCGGGTGTCTGTGTGTCTGTATATATGTCTACTTTCTGTATTTTTTTCTATATCTGTGTTTGTCTGTGTCTGTCTGACTGTTTATGTATGTTCTTTTCTATATTATCTTATTTGTTTGTCTGTATGTCAGCCCCTCTCTCTCTCTCTCTCTCTCTCTCTCTCTCTCTCTCTCTCTCTCTCTCTCTCTCTCTCTCTCTCTCTCTCTCTCTCTCTCTCTCTCTTAGCTCGCTCGCTCGCTCTCTCCAGCATCTACCTTTTACCATAATCTTCCGTAATGCGTTCTCTCTACTTATCTTCCCTATCCTTTGTGACTCTTTTATTATTGGCTCTAATTTGCAAGTTATTACACTAATTCGCTCCCTCCTCCGCGTCCATCTTCCCGTTCTTATAATTCTCCCTCCTCCCTTGCCGACACTTCTATAAGCTTAATAACATCCATTGCCCGTTCCCATCAGCCGTTTCATCCCCTCCCTGTTATTCATAATTACCGCTGCTCTTGTTTCTTCTCCTTATCCTGCTTGCTATTTTACTTTACTCAGCTCCGTTTTGTGTGCTTGCGTGTGTGTTCTTGCGTGTGTGTGTGTGTGTGTGTGTGTGTGTGTGTGTGTGAGAGAGAGAGAGAGAGAGAGAGAGAGAGAGAGAGAGAGAGAGAGAGAGAGATTGTGCTATTTATGTTTCTCTCTCTCTCTTGATCAAACTGTCTGCATGTCTTTCTGTCTGTCTCTCTTTCTTTTTGTCTGTCTTTTGAGGTATTCTTCTCCCTGCCTTCCTTTCTTCCTTTTCTTTTCCTCCCTCTCCTACGGTCCTTCACTCCTTTGTTTCTTCTTTCTTTCTATCTTTCTTTACGTCATTCCTCCTTCATTCACTTTTCTCCTTCCATCTTTTGATTTCTTTCTGTCCTTTCTTCTTATTTCCTTTATTTTTCTTCCTTCCTTCTTTCTTTTCTCTTTCATTTATTCCTTGCTTCTTTCACTCTTCCCTCACCTCTCTGCTATCCACCCTACTGTGTTATTTTTTTTTATTTGTTTGTTTCTTCTGTAGCTTTTTTTCTCCTTTTTCTCTCAGTTTTTAGTTTTGTCTTTTTTCTAGTCACATTTTTCATTCTCTTTCTTTTCTTTTTGTTGCGACGTTTTCTTATTCCCCTTTTTTCGCATTTCGGTTTCCTTCTCCTTCGTTTTTTTCTGTTTATTTGTTTTTTTTTCTTTTGTTTCGTTTCTACGCAAGTTGCATGTTCTCTCACTCTTTCTCTTCCTCTTTCTCTCTTTTGTTCCATCTTGATTGCTTCTTCCCTGCATTTATTCCTTTATTTCTTCGTCTTCTTCTCCTTCCTCCCTCCGTCAATTGCAGATTTTCCTCCTTCCTTCATTTTCTCTCCAATTATTGCATTTCCTAATTCGGACGCGGGGCATTCTTTCGCATTTATGCTATTTACGTCTCAGAAATAATAATGCTAATAACAATAATAATAATAATATTCTTTGATGATGTGGATTCGTATATTCGTAACGAACACATACTCGTTAATTGAGAAGAGGCACATAACAGGAAATACTAATACCTACTAAATATAAACTGCTGTAAACTAATTTTACCAACCGACAAAACAAATATTAATTACTTCTTAGGGCAATTATTACACTTTTATCTGTCCCTCCGACACTCCTCTCTCTTCCTCCCTCCCTTTTTCTAAATGCACTGTATGCCTGTTCTACCTGACCTACCTGATGAAAACAGAACTGGAACCTACGCAATTAACTCTTAAAGAAAACGTAAACAATTAGTTCACAAACAAAGTCTTGGGATATCTAAGGCCACATTTAGCACCAGGAGTGATCAGTAAAAGACTTTTCATCATGACTTTCACCAGACTGCCACCAACTTTCGATAGCCAACAAGACAAAAAGTGTGTTACAGGTGGAACATTTCCTAGGCCGTGAAGTGTAAAAGACTACGGAAAGAGTCAGCCAAGTTTACATTTTCCAATGGCCTCCATATGGATAATGTGCACACCAACAGGCTATTTTACATCAATATTTTAGTTTATATCAGGACAAGTTTTAACACAATAAATATTCTTCGTATCGTAGCACCCTCTTTCTTCTTTCTTTCAAGGCCATTGAGCTTCCTCTCTTCCCTGCCTTACACCTGATTTTGGCTTTATCAAAATTTCAGTAAACTCTTAATTAGTAACAGGATAAGCAGTAATAAAAAAACTATGTGATGAACGAAGAATAAGAGAACTAAGGTAAAAAAATAATTATTTGTTATGTAGAGCCACAACAGCATGAATGTTTGTCAGTACTCACGTCGGCGCTGGCAGCCGGTCCTCTCACGTCAAAGTGCGCGACACTCTGAAAGATGCGACATTTCTTATATATTACACATAGTTTCATATAAATTATAAACAATTTCGCTTATATCACATTTGTTTTATAATCTGGTCCTGTCATCGTGTTCAGAAGCTTGTCTTTATTGGGTGAATGATTCGTAATGCAATGATATGAAAAAAAGGAATAATTCTGGGCAGATTTTTTTTATTTCTACACATCAAGAATGATTTTTTTCTCTTATTGATTTTTGGCAAACATATTTGAGGTTTAAGAATACTGTTAGCTCTGCTGACCAGTGCCAACCATAACTGTGCATTTTGTAAAAGAGCTGAGCAAAAGCGAATGTTCTTTTTATATTGCAAACCGCATTACCATTTCTCCCTTACGATGACTCAAAAAGACTAGTCTGATTTCATAAATGGAAAAAAAATCGTGACTCAGGTGTGTGGTTGAGTGTGTGTGTGTGTGTGTGTGTGTGTGTGTGTGTGTGTGTGTGTGTGTGTGTGTGTGTCATTCACCCGTTCCCGTTTGTCAGGTCGTAGTTTGTGTATTGAGACTGGACGATGGAAAAGGCGGGGACGGGGTCGTTTACCGCTGGAAGAGCGTCTGTGCGTATGTAAAGAGGTCCAGACAGAAAGGCATGTTGTAAAGAGCTGTCCTGTCCCGAGCGATATTATGCAAAGTGCAGGCTTAACTTGTGGAGAAGAGAACATCAATGGCAAGTACGCCATTGATGTTGCATGTAAGATTGTTTATGTCATCATTAAATCATATTCATAAGGTGTATGCATATTCATAGGTTACAGGCATGAGTAAGACCGAACATTTTCAGTTTCTTTGTTTCACGTTTCAGCTATTTTGTGGACTCCGGAATTGCTTTTAGTTTTGTTGTAGTTCACTTTTCAGTTCCTATATTTATATTTATGTAAGGATTAATGTGTCTGTGGTCAATAAAATATCTATCTATCTATCTGTGTGTGTGTGTGTGTGTGTGTGTGTGTGTGTGTGTGTGTGTGTGTGTGTGTGTGTGTGTGCTTATGCATGAAAAAGGTACACACTAAATACTACAGTGGACTTTTTTTGTTGTTCTTTTTCACTGGTCTAAATATTGGTGACGGAAAGTATATGTTGAAGTCTCTCTCTCTCTCTCTCTCTCTCTCTCTCTCTCTCTCTCTCTCTCTCTCTCTCTCTCTCTCTCTCTCTCTCTCTCTCTCTCTCTCTCTCTCTCTCTCTCTCTCTCCCTACTGACGCGGTAGAGGGGAATGTAAGTCACTTCTGTGGTGTTTAAGGAAGGGGAAGTGGCAAGGAGAGGGCTGGCGCGGGCAAAGCTGAGGGTAAGGCGAGGGTGGGAAGGGACGGGGCGAAGGAAGGGGACGGCAAGCGGCAACATCCTCCCTCCTCAAGGTCCCGCGTGTGACTGACTTTTCGGCTTCTCAGATCTCCACTTTTCACCTACCGCTAGAGATCTTTCCGTTTTCTTTTTTACTTTATTTATTTGCCAGGTTATCATGAACGGCTAAGTAGCAGAGTGAGTATGGACTTATTAACGTGTTGTTTATCAGTGTGAAGAGAGAAGTTTGTGTTTGAGAGCGTGATTTATCCGTAAGTGTGTCAGTGATTTCATCGATTTCGGGCACATTAAATAAAGTTAAAGATGAGTAATTAAGAGGTGACTGAAATACTCTCTCTCTCTCTCTCTCTCTCTCTCTCTCTCTCTCTCTCTCTCTCTCTCTCTCTCTCTCTCTCTCTCTCTCTCTCTCTCTACGTCTCTCTCTCTCCCCTCCCCGGCTTATGAGGAATACATGAGGGCCAACTGTGTTCAATATATATTTGAGTGATATTTTAGGGCGACTCACTCAGACTTGTCACAAAGGTGTCGGCGAGGCGCGCACCTGTTAATTGTTCCTCACCTTGCACCTCGCACCTGGAGGGACGGGTGGAGGGAGGGAGGGAGGGACAGAGGGGAGGTGAGGGAGGGAGAGAAGGAGGAAGGTTTTGTCTCCATTCCTTCTCTGCACGCGAAGAAATCTTGACTGCAACTTCAATCAATGCCTCTCACTTATTTTTATCTTTCTCTCTCTCTCACTCTGTTTCTCTTACACACACACACACACACACACACACACACACACACACACACACACACACACACACACACACACACACACACACACACACACACACACACGTATTCTTATTTCTCACTTCATTTCTTCGCATTTCTTTCCTCCCTCTGTTTTTCTTCTCCTTTTGTCACCCTTCTCCCTCCCTCCCTCCCTCTCTGCCTCATCTCACATCTCTCCCTTCTTTGCACGTTCTGGTTCCCTTCGCTATGCTTTCACTTCCTCGTGCCGTTTTCCTCCTCTTCTTTCTCCTCTTCTTTTATTTCTTCTCTAAGCGAATTTCTCTCACCTTTTTTTTCTTTTCTCACTAGGTTGCTTTCTCTTTCTTAAGCGCCCTCTCTCTTTTTTTTTTCTTTCTCTGTCTGTCTGTCTCTCTGTCTCTCTGTCTGCCACACCTTCAGTTACCTTTCTTTACCATTCCTCCTCTTCTTCCCCTACTTCCTCTTTCGTAACTTTCTTCCCTCAGTCACTTCTTTCACTCATCACCTTTCATCTTTCTCCTCACCTTTCTTCCCCTCTCCTTCTCCTCTACCTCGTATCTTTCCTTCATCTCTCTCTCTCTCTCTCTCTCTCTCTCTCTCTCTCTCTCTCTCTCTCTCTCTCTCTCTCTCTCTCTCTCTCTCTCTCTCTCTCTCTCTCTCTCTCTCCTCTCTCTCTCTCTCTCCTCCTGTTCCTCCTCCTCTTCCTCGTCCTCCTCCTTCATCTCCTCCTCTTCCTCTTCCACTTTCTACTTCTCGGCTTCCTCCACCTCCTCCTCCTCCTCCTCCTCCTCCTCCTCCTCCTCCTCCTCCTCCTCCTCCTCCTCCTCCTCTTTTCTTCTTAGACAAGGAGGCATTAGAGACGGTCAGCGGCTTTGTTTCATGCGATTACTGGACCTTAATAGGATCTAAGTCATTCTTTATTCCCTTCTTTGCTTCATTACGTATGTGTTTCCGGGTCATTCTTCCTCTCTTCGTCTATTTATTTATCCTCATGAGGCTTCGCGTTTCTCAGCTGGCCTAATTTCGATGTGGGGTAATTTCCAGATGACAGAGTGATTAATTTTAAAGTTAGTGTTGGTTTCTTTTATAGAAGTATTTCATCGTGTGTTTTATTATCAGTTATTGCTCTTGTTTAGTTATATTTGATAAATCCATTTACTCCTCTTTAACACTGAAATCTGTGTTAGGGTCGCTCTCTTCTCTCTTTTTACCTAACAATTTACCTTAATGTTCAAGTTGTTTTCTACATTTTCTATTTTTTTTTTTAGGATCTTTTTTTTTTCAGTAAAGGAAGCAGCTCAAGGGCATAAGAGAGAGGAGGGTATTAGTATCCCAAACTTGACCCCTCTTTCGGCCACCTCTTTGGATTTTTTTTAGAAGCAGCGAGAAGCGTGCTTTTTTATTAATGTTTCCTTTTTTGTGCCCTTGAGCTGTCTCCATTGTTGTAAAAAAAAGTAATAGTGAGAAAACAGCCGCTAAACACTACCCTTATAAAAAGTTCAAAAGAGTGCCCAAAAGAGAGATCAATTTCGGGAGGAGAGGTGTCTTGATTCTCTCCTCTTGCCTTTGTATAGTATAAATTAATGATGTGGGATTGATCTCCTTTTCTTCTTCTTTTACTCGTGTCTAAAGATTCACATTTTCTATTGTTTTCTTAACTGTATATGTTTCCTGGGGTTCTTTCATCATAGTTTGAACCGTAATAATATGTTTCGGAATCGATCAAATCTCTCTTTTTTTATTTTTGCATTATGGGAATCAAGGTCCTTCTTTTTCGTTTTCTTGCTTATCTATGCAACTAATTAAGGCTCTATTAAGGTGAATGTATATTTTATTGAGAAACGTGAATGATAAAGAGCATTTTTTACGCCGGTAAGCACATATAGAGAGGAACAAAAACGCAAAGCAATTAAATACAGCAATATGAAAAATATATAAATAGTATATAGAAGGGACCAAACAGTACATGCAGGAAACGCACACACAACCCTCCCACCATACACACACACACACACACACACACACACACACACACACACACACACACACGTCCTCGATTTCCTCCCCCTCCCCCAAAAATGGAACCCAAAGAGGGGAAATAAAAGTAATTTGTATGAAAGCGACGACAAATTTACAGCACTTTTCCGTCCCCTTTTTTCTCCCCTCCCCCGCACATCAACTTCCCCCCCCCCCAGGGCCCCCCTAACATACATACGCACTACTATGCATATCCGACAACACTCTCGCAACGGACTAATTTCCTCCCCTCGAAACACCTCGAACACACGTCTAACGCACCTCAAAATACTACCGAGTCTTGACCCGTCACAAAAGTTCTGCCATCACCCAAACAGACACACACATCAAACAGCTACCAACCCCTCTCCTGTTCCAAAGCATTCCCACCACGACCAACACCACGTCCCCCTTCCTCCTCCTCCACCCTCCTCCTCCTCTTCCCAATCCCAAACACGCGACTAATCATCAGTACACGTGCAGCTGACTTGCTGGCTGAGTGGCTGAGTGGCTGGCTGACTAGAAAGCAACGTAGCAAATTTAATGACTGTCTGACTGGCTGATTGGCTGACGAAACGTAGACTTACCTAATGAGCCAGCTACAGGTAAAACTAACTGCCTGTCTTCTCCACTTCATGATAGGATGATAGGATGAGAGAACGTCTGTTAAGTGGCTAGGAGTCAGCTAAGTAAGATGACTGTGTGTTTTGGGGCAGGCTCAGTATGTCTGTTGTTACATTAAAAGAAAAATGTTAGATTTGCCATTCTTTTCTCTATGTATAATTGATTGTCTGTTGGGCTGGCTTGTAAGTTGCCTGTCGGGTTGCCTGTCTGTTTGTATAGCTACTTGGATATATGTAGGTTTTCATGTTCATCTTTTTGTCAGCCTCTCTGTCTCTATGTCTGGATGAATGGATAGATAGTTGGATGGATCGATGATGGGATAGCTGACTTGCTGGCTGTAGATATGCCAGTCTGTCTTTCTATCTGTCTATTTACATGCCTGTCTGTTAGTATCTCTCCGTATCTGTCTCTGTATCTGTCTGTGTTCCTATCAGGATTTTTAAATGTGTCTGTCTGTGTATCTCTATCTGCCTGCCTGTGTGTTTGTCTGTGTCTGTCTGTCTGGGTGGGTGGCTGGCTGGCTGGCGTGTAGTGTAACTTTTGCCAGCAGGGGGCAGAGCAAGCTGGTAATTTCAGCGGTGCGGCGATAATTGTGCTTCCTCGTATTAGTATTTTTATCAGTCTCCGCGGCAGCCTTCACTAATTATGTCCATTTTCCGCGGGGCAGCCCACCCTTGACCCGCCCCACCCCACCCCGGACCGCCCCGTCTACCCGTCCTGTCTGTCCGTCCGCCCGTCTGTCTATCCCTCTCTCTCTCCCTCTCTTTGGACTCATCATCACCCCTGCCCTTCCTGTCTCCCTCCTTCTCTCCCTTCCTCCCTCCCTCCCTCCAGTTCCCCGTACTATGCATTAATTTCCCCTTCATTCCTCTTTCCCCTTCCCTAATGCCAGCCCATTCTCTCTCTCTCTCTCTCTCTCTCTCTCTCTCTCTCTCTCTCTCTCTCTCTCTCTCTCTCTCTCTCTCTCTCTCTCTCTCTCGTCATTTTCTTCCTTCCTTTAACCGTTTTACTTTCTCTTCCTTTTTTTAATAAACTCCCTCCCTTTTTATCTCTCCCTCTTCCCTTTCTTCCATTCTACCTTCTCCTCACTCTTCCTTTCTTGAATCTTTCACTTCCTCCTTATCCCCTTCGCTCTAGCAACCTCCCAACTCTCTCTCTCTCTCTCTCTCTCTCTCTCTCTCTCTCTCTCTCTCTCTCTCTCTCTCTCTCTCTCTCTCTCCCCTCTGTACATGATTTTTCTACCCTTAATAACACAGACGGATTATGGCCCCGCGCTGATTATGATTGCATTATGATAATTAGAATACGACGAACAAAAACGGGAAGGGGAAAATTGAGGGGTCGAGAGGGGGAGCGGGCAGGCCGAAAGGGAAGAGCACGAGGGGAGAGCGAAGGGGAGAGGGAAGCAAAATAGAAAATAAAAAAAAAGTTATGTGTATGTGTGTGTGTGTGTGTGTGTGTGTGTGTGTGTGTGTGTGTATATGATAATGATAGAGAGAAAGGTCAGTTGGTTGGTTGGTCAGGCAGTGTGTGTGTGTGTGTGTGTGTGTGTGTGTGTGTGTGTGTGTGTGTGTGTGTGTGTGTGTATTAGTTTGTCGGTTTATGAGAAAGTTAATTCATGTAACAGGAAGTGTTGAGTGAATAATGATGATGATAACAATGATGATGATAATGATGATGATGATAATGATAATGATAAAGTCCACGTTGATATGCCAGTATACATAAAAACAGTCAGCAATTTAGACCTACGTGCATACATATATACATGCATACATACATAGTTATACACTCACACATATGTCCACTCTCCAGACAGACAGTAAGACAACGATAGACAAACAGACAAACATTGAAATCCGAAATCAAGGAAAGCAAAAAGAAACACACGCTTAGAGAAAAGCTAGCCTGACAAGTTCTCAAAAACACAGACAAACAAAAAGTCGACGAACTCTAACGGAGAGGTTCACAGACAGAAACAAACTAACAGATGGGCAGGAAGGCAGGCAATCGCACCAATAGACAGACAGACAAACACATGTAGAGAAAGAAAAAGGAAACTAAACACACACAGACAGACACACAGACAGATGCATTCCTGCCCCTTCGTACGGGAACATGCTTGGCTTAAATGAGAAAACGGGAGGAGGAGGGAGAGAGGGAGAAAATAAAGGAGGGAAAGAAAGAGAGAAAAGAAGGTACAAGGCGGAAGGGAAATATTAAAGACCAGGAGAAGGAGGGGGAAGGAGAAAGAAGACGAGGAGAAGAAAAGGTAAAGAAGGCCAAGAAGGAGATGCGAGGCGAGGAATAAGCAGAAGAAATGGACGGACGAAGTTTAGGAAGGTGAAACAGAAAAAGAAAAAGAAAAAGCTGAGGGGAGGGAGGAACGGACCTAAGGGAAAAATAATGAAGACGGAGAAGTAGAAGAAAAAGAAGAAGGTAAAGCACAAGAACAAGGAAGCACTGATCAATAACGAGAAAAAGCAAAACAAGAAGAAGAAGAAGAAGAAGAAGAAGGAAGTCTTGTATACATGTGAGGGGGAGAAGAAGGAGGAAGGAGGAGGAAGTGAAAGAGGGAACAGACGAACAAGACAGGGAAAAAGAAGAAGAAAAAAAACAAAGCAGGAGGGTGAAAGGAGGGAGGAAGAAATAAGGAAGGTAAATATGAAAAAAAAGATAATTATGCAGCAGGAGGGAAGGGAGAGGCAAATGTGAGAGGGGTGTGAGAGGTAAAGACAGAGTGATGGAGGAAAAATGAGAGAGAGAGAGAGAGAGAGAGAGAGAGAGAGAGAGAGAGAGAGAGAGAGAGACAGACAAGCAGACGGAGATAGAAGAATGAATAAAATAAATACAGAAAGAGACATAGACAGAAGGAACAAAAGGGCAAAAACAAACAATTACAGCAAAAAAAAACAAAGCTCCAAACATAGAGAGAACTAACCCAAATAAAGAAAGAAAGGAAGAAAAAGTGAAAAACAAATTAAAATTGAAAGAAAAAGTAAACAGACAGATACAGAGAGAGATATACACGGACAGACAGAGCAACAGGAGAGAGAGAATGAGGTAAAGAATTATAACACCTCACAGTATTTTCTCACCAACATCCATCAACATCATCATCATCGTCATCATTATTATCGCCACCACTTCCTAGAGACACGCCTCATCTAATTATTAAGCTCCTCATTTTAATTCACCTAATGAAAGCATACAGCACATCAAACGGGCGAAAATTACACTATATTTGGCGGCTCTGAATAAAGAGGAGAGATGGAGGAAGGGAGAGTAAGGGGAGAGGGGGAGTAGAGCGTGGGAGAAGAGGAGACAAAGAAGGTGGGGGTTCAGCGGCTTATGGTTAGAAATAGGAGAGGAAAGGAAGAGAAAGGGAGAGTGGGAGTGGAAGGACAGTAGAAGGAAGGAGGGAATTGATGTGGAAGGAAAAAGGGTTATGTTAGAAAGGGAAAAGAAATGGAAGGAAAAGTGGAAGGAAGATGGTGAGGGGAAAACAGTGAAGGGAAGGAAGATAAAAGGGAGAAGAACGAGTAAGGAGAAACGAAGGAGAGAACGTTCAAGAGAGGAAAACACACACACACACACACACACACACACACACACACACACACACACACCAGGTTCACCGCCTTTTATAGCGACAAAGGAAGAAAGGGTTACTCATTGTGGTGCATTTCCAGCGTGCCCAGCAGCTCACACCCTCAGTCCTCTCCGCCCATCCTACTCCCAGTCCTCTCCAGCCCACCTTGCCCTCTGCCCTCAACGCCCTGCCTGCCCTCTGCGTCGGGTTGTGAGTGGCTGGCGTGGACGGGCGGGCTGTGTGAACGCGGGCCCCGACGAGTAGTAATGTTATTGATGGGGGAGGGTGTATTACCGGGATAATTACTAGGTTATTATCATGAGAGAAAACGGGAGGGAAGGAGGGAGGGGAAGGGGAGAGCGGGAGGGTGAGAGAGAGAGAGAGAGAGAGAGAGAGAGACTTAACCACAACTATTTCCATATTGCTATTTAGTTTCTCTCTCTCTCTCTCTCTCTCTCTCGATATGCGTCATACACTACACGCTCACCTCGTTTTTTTTCCTTCGGTGTTTTTCTATTTTTACTTTTACTTTTTTCTTGTTTTTCCTGTTTTTTTAAATATTTTTCTTACGGTCACTCAACATAAACGCTTCCCATAGCCAATCCTCCTCCTCCTCCTCCTCCTCCTCCTCCTCCTCCTCCTCCTCCTTCTCGCCGACGACACCAAATTAGGAGGTACGGTAACGAACACTAAAAATTGCGAGAATCAGATTTAATAAGACTTGCCGACTAAAGCGACAAGTGGCAAATGTGATTCAACTTACATAAATGTAAAGTTATGCACATAGGTGAAAAGAACATTAACTTTAAATATCAGATTCAAGGACATGAGCTCAGCGAAGTAAAACAAGAAAAAGATCTTGGTGTAATTATCAGTAACACTCTCAAAGTGAGCGATCAATGTACAGCGGCGAGTGATATAGCCAATATGATGTTAAGATTAATCTCAAGAAATTTTGATTATAAATCACCCGAACTTATGAAGAGATTATATTCAGCATTTGTAAGACCACATCTAGAATACGCCGTCCAGTTCTGGTCACCGAATTATATCAAAGATCAAGTTTTGCTAGAAAAGATACAGAGACGAGCAACCAAACAAATTCCAGCGTCCATAATTTGCCGTATGACGAGCGTTTAAAGCGTTTAGATATGTTTTCCTTAAAAAAGCGAAGGGTAAGAGGGGACTTAATGGAAGTGTTCAAAATCCTTAATATATTCGAAAACATTAACCCAGATAGTCTATTTCAGAGAGACCCCAACACAATAACACGCAGCAACGGTATGAAGTTAAAGGAAAACAGATGTAACACATTGGCGCGCAGCAGTTATTTCAATAATAGAGTCGTCGATCACTGGAACAGACTCCCGCCGTCAGTAGTTAGCTCACTGAGTATCAATACGAGTAGCTTCAAGCCTTCATTAGATAAGTACTTCAGGTATATAGGATTTTACTGACCCTTTTCGTATGTTTCAGGCACACTGCAGCACGGCTCCAACCTGAAAACTTTGCGTTAATAATTTCCCCCACAGCTTAGGTCACCAGTAGCGTAAGTTAAGGGTAGTAATTTCCTCTTATTTCTCTCTTTACTGTAAAATTTCCATGTCCCTTTCTCCCTTAAATGCTCATGGTGTTCTCTTCCAACTATTTCCTGCCGGCAGGTTGCTGGAGGGAGATGTGGGTGGGGAGGAGCCTTCATCTATTCTATCCTGTCCTACCACACGTAGGTTACTAGTAGTAGCGGTAGTAGACAGACACCCTTGCCATAGACCGCCAGGTCTTCTGGTGTCTGTTCTTCCCATGTATTTTTTTTTTTTTTTTGTTTTTTCTAACTCACACACACACACACACACACACACACACACACACACACACACACACACACACAGATTCATTTTTCTCACTCTCTTTATTTTGTCTCCCTTCCTTCTTTTTGCTTGTACCGTCAAGGTTAAAAAAGAAAGCAAAATAAAAAATGGCAGCATATTTTCCGAGATTTTCATACTATATCCTTTACTTCCTTCGTTTCGTACTTTATTTCTTGTCCCATTTCTTTCTTTCTGGCCGTGTATTTCATTTTCCTTTGCCTCCTTAATTTTCTTTTCTTTCTCTCATTTTTTCTTTTTTTTAGTACAGTGAGCAACCTTCGACTTCCCCGTGACCTATTTTAATTATTCTGCTTTGGTATGTTATGTTGCGTGACTCCTACTCTGTTGTGTTGTGTAGTGTTGTGTTGTGTGTGTGTGTGTGTGTGTGTGTGTGTGTGTGTGTGTGTGTGTGTGTGTGTGTGTGTGTGTGTGTGTGTGTTTGACGAGATCATTTAGCCATAAAAAATAACACGAAACTCAACACAAAAAAAACATAACTTCTGAACGGAAAACCAATAACATACAAACGAAAGAGATGACGAAAAAGATGACGAGGAACCACATTATTATAAGAAGAGAGATAAGAGGAAGAGGAATAAGGAATTGGACTGAAAATTCGAAAAAAAATTAAGTCACGGTAAAGGAGGAAAAAGACACAAAAAAGTAAGGAAAAGAGAGAGGGTATAGGATGAAAAAATGTGAGGAAAGAGCAGAAGGAGTGGAGAGGGTAAAGAAGGGATGGGAAGAGGATAAATTTCAGGGAGAGAGAAGGTGGAAGGAAGAACGCAGAGGAAAGAGATGAAAAAGAATAAGAGGAAGGGTGAAGGGAAAAGGGAGGAAAGAGTTGAAGGAATAGAGAGAGTAAAGGAGGTATGGGTAGAGGATGAAATTCTTGAAGGGATGAGTGGAAGGAAGAAGGCTGAGGGAAGAGAAAAAATAAGGTAAGAAAGGGAAAGATGTCTGAGTAGAAGAAAATAGAAAAGAGGGAGGGAGGGTAGAAAAAGAAGGAAAGCACATAGGCAGGTAAGGAAATGGTCCACAGAAACACACACACACACACACACACACACACACACACACACACACACACACACACACACACACACACAGGTAAGTCAGCCACGTGTAGAGGTGAATCTGGCAACACTGGCGGCCAGACGTTCCACTTTTATCAATTGACGTCATTACAACGCGTAAAAACATCCTCATCTGGATTTCTCGCTATACAAGACACACGTAAAAGATACATTAACTTTTACCAACCCCTTTTCCCCTTCCTCTCTCTCCCTCCCGCTCTCCCTCCCTCCCACCGTCCCTCGTTTCATTTAGGTCCACTTTTTTAGCGTACGTATTTTTCCACATCATTTCGTCTGCTGGGAACGAAATCTCTGAGCTAATTAGAGGATTTGTGTTTTGATTCAGATTAAGGCGCGTATTTTGCCTCTGCTTAATTCAATAGCTCAATTAAATAGACGGAAACTTTACGAACATTTCTCATTTAGCCCAAGAACCCGCCTCATTAGTCCTACCTGGGCAGGTATTACTCTGTTTTTACGACGATCAACTTTAAAATCTTTACAGGAAATGTTGGGTATGTTTTTTTTTTTTTTTTTCTCTCTCTCTCTCTCTCTCTCTCTCTCTCTCTCTCTCTCTCTCTCTCTCTCTCTCTCTCTCTCTCTCTCTCTCTCTCTCTCTCTCTCTCTCTCTCTCTCTCTCTCTCTCTCTCTCTTCACAGGTGGCGGTATTCATAAGCAGATAAAAAGATGCAAGGTTGTTGAAAGTTTATTCTCTCTCTCTCTCTCTCTCTCTCTCTCTCTCTCTCTCTCTCTCTCTCTCTCTCTCTCTCTCTCGCACACACACACACACACACACACACACACTGATTGGTAAGTAGGTGTGAGGGTACATTCAAACACTTTTATTTCTTTGTGTGTCCGTCCCCTCTCAATAGATTTTTCTCACGTTCTTTGTTCTCTATTCTTTACGTGGGCTTTTTTTATGTTTCTTGATTAAGCACTTTTGAAATAATATCCATATTCAATAGTCTTTTGCATATTCCTATTTAACATATACTTTTTACACAGAATTATTCCTATTTGTCACCTTTTTTCTTCATTCGCTGCGTCCCAACAATAGTTTCCTTTGTTTCTCAATAGTGATATCACGAGTTATCTATTTCCATTACTTCTCAATTCCCACGTTTCTATATTACCAAGACTCCCTGGTGAACCCCATCCCTCCCTCTTTTGCCCTTCACCCTTCAACTCCTTGTTTCTTTCCATTCCTTCCCATCTCTATTACCAGCAACGTGGTAAATAAACCTAACCTATTGCAGCTTATCCCCTGTTAGATTATGCTCCTATCCTTCCCTATGGCCATTATAACCTTCAACCTCTACCTCTCCCCATCATCAAGGTAACTATTCTACTACAAGGCACCCTACAATACATGTACCCATTCCTATATCCTCCATCACCGATCGTAAGATGATTATTATAATGATAAGCTACCAAAGCCTCCCTCCAGGGTGCAGATACAACAAGTTGAACCGCACATAATACCAAGAGGTACTGGAGAAAAGCAGAGGCACCGATTAGTTAAGAAACGGGCCAGTCAAAGCCAAAATGAGGAAAAATAAAATTACTGTTTCAAAAATACATTCACACGAGACTTACAGTAAATGTAGAAATGTCTGCATAAAGGACAATCTCATTGGGTAACTGATTCCATAAATTTGTCAACGACAGGAAAAAAAAAAAACGTGAGAATTGTGTCGTACAAAAATTCAAAGGATTTAAAGCAAGATCGTTTTAACTAAGAGCAAACCTCGTGACCCGGGCAGGAGTAAAAGGATCAGGCAAAACATTGTGTAAGGGATGCCGATTATTTTCAAAAACTTTAAATAAAATGCTAAGGGCACCAACTTGACGCCGATGATCAAGATCAAGAACAAGCGCCGGAGAAATAAATTTAAATGAATTGATGGCTCTGTCAAGTAACTTTAAATGACAGTTGGTAGCAGACATCCAAACAGGAGCACAATACGCAAAGTGGGGCAAAATGAATGCATAAAAAGATTTTATTACAGTTAATCACAGATTTTCATTGCTTAATGTGGTCAGCAAGCATCTCAACACAACGTTTCCCAGATAAGGGGCAAAAAACAAAACAAAAAACACAATAAAGACGGCTAAGCAGTGCTCCTACTCTTACTCCTTCCCATCATCATCACCATCATCATCATTATCAACATCATCATTGTTATCTTTATTTCCTCTGAGCACAGCGTCACACACTCCTAATAAACATTTTCACATCCTCATCACCACCATCACCATTGCCTAATATCATTATTTCCCTTTCCTACACTGCCGCCTCCAACTCACTATAACCGTACCTCTTACACCCTACCCGATACTTCACCATCACCAGCACATCACCACCCCCACCGTTACCATACCATCACCATTGCGTCTCCTACATCACCGCCAACATCACCATCAGCACCACCACATCACCATTACCCATCATCACCCCCCTTCTCTGAGCCCTCTTTCACAATCACCACCATCACCACCACCACTACCACCACCACCGCCGCCGCCGCCAACACCCGCATCACGACGACGCTTAAAACAAAGTGCCAAGCTGTGGAGGATCCAATTCTGTATCGCCGTTCGTGAATCTTTGGTTAAATCCTTCTTATCGGGCGCTGGAACGGCCGATAGATGGGACTCGCCGCCGTTCATGTCGCCTTCATCCCGTGCTTACGCTGCTGCCTCTCAATTCCTGACGTTCGCTTCCCTTTCCCAGCTTACGAGGCGTTCATGTCAGGCGTTCTGTTTAGTGCCGTTTCGCTTTTCCGTTCCGTCCTTCCCTTTTCGATCTTGTTTTATTTTCTCCTCTTCTTGTTCTCATTTTCTCAAACCATTCTTTCTTGTTCCTGCTTTGTTTTTGTTTTTTGTTTTTTCATGCTTTTTTGCCGTCTTGTTATCTCATCCCTGCTCGTTTTTTCTCTTTCTCTCCCACTTCCGTCTATACGTATTCGCTTTTCCACTTCTTGTTTTCCTTTACTTATCAAATTTTCTCGCTTTTTTTATCTTCTTGCTCTCATTTTCTAGTTCAATTATCTTTTGTATTTGCTTTATTTCCTCTTTCTTCTCATCTCGTTTTCCTCTTCCCTTCCTCGTCTTCAGAGCCTCGTCAAAAAGATGCCTCGTGCTTTTTCGCGGGTTTTCCTTTCTCCTGTGGCGTTTGGAGTTCGTCCTTTATGAGTGCTTAGGACATTCTCTCTCTCTCTCTCTCTCTCTCTCTCTCTCTCTCTCTCTCTCTCTCTCTCTCTCTCTCTCTCTCTCTCTCTCTCTCTCTCTCTCTCTCTCTCTCTCTCTCTCACGCAGGCCATCTCACCCTATGTATAAGTGATAGTTTTCATTTTTCTCATCATTTCTTCATCGTCGCGTGTGCCCGATGGAATGACAGACAGGAAGATGGACGGATGGACTGTTGGTAGCATTGTGGCGCCGCTGCTGCTGCCTTGCGTGTGTCGCCTCACTCTGGGCTTTGTGTCGTGTGTGTGTGTGTGTGTGTGTGTGTGTGTGTGTGTTTACCTTTACGAGAGGTATTTGCAGTCTTATGGGGTGTTATGTTTGGCTCGGAAGAAAGAATATGGAAGTTCTCCCTTGATGCCTTATCGAACACGTAAGAAATTTTGCTTTACTTTAATATCTAGGTGATAGATATTTTTTCTTAGCTCGGATCTCAAATTAAGAGTGTAATTTTATGATTCTCTAGGTGGTAAACAAAAATGGTGTCTTAAGAACGATTTATTAATGGCCTTATAATGTTTTAGTATTTCCAGGCTAATGAACGTTGGACTTGAATAAGGAACTGGAACTATTAGAGTTACATCTCCTCTTAGTTATGACACTGAAAATTGCTGTAACCTAGATTCTAAAGCTCTGCAAATTTTATTCATATTCGCCATTCCCATTTCCCCATCATCCAAGAGTTCTCATGAAGCGGGAAATACAGCACCAGTTCATCATCAACAGAATAATAAACATGACTTTTAAAGAACGAAAATGTGAATGCAAATGCAAAACATTTTCTAACTTAATTTCTTCGAATTGCGGGGGGGGAAAGAGAGAGAGAGAGAGAGAGAGAGAGAGAATCACCAACATGGAAACATATTAAACTCGCCTAAACACAGAAATAATCCTTTAAAGACCTTACAATCCCACTTATTTCGACCGTCAAGACAAAACACAAAAATCACAACACATGAACGCCCCCACCCAACCCCCCATCCAAAAAAAAACGTCCCAAATCCGTGTTTTCTTTACATTTCAAGAATATTGGGGCGAAAGGAGAGGAAGATCGGAGCGGAAGAAAACCAAACTGACCGACGAGAGACGCGCCGCCTCGTCTTCCCGGCCGAAATGAGGAAAGAAAAGAGCATTTGCATTTTCTATTTGAGACCATCCGACCGCCTTGTCCAGCCAGCCAATCACAGCGGGCGAGAGGGAGCCGGGGAGAGAGAAATACATAGAGGGGACGAAGGAAAGGAGATAGTGGGAGTGAGGGGAGAGTAAGAGGGGGGAAGGGAAGGGAGGGAAAGGAGAGAGAGGGGAGAGAGGGAGGAAGGGAAGAGGGGTAAACCTTGTCGAGAACGTCATCTTAAGCAGCCGGAGCATTATGGGTGATAAACGAAAATGGGAGAGAGTGACTCCTTTACTCTCTCTCTCTCTCTCTCTCTCTCTCTCTCTCTCTCTCTCTCTCTCTCTCTCTCTCTCTCTCTCTCGGCATTATTGACCTCTGAGCTTGGGTCAAAGAGGGAAGGAGAGAGGAAGAAGGGAAGGAGCTAGCAAGAAAGGAGGAGGATAAATAAATAAGGAAGATAGACAGGAACGCAGGAAAAGAATGGAAAGAAAAAGAACGCGGGAAAGAAAAATGGAAGGAATAAAGGAAGAATGAGGAGAGGGAAGGTAAAGAATGAAGGAGAGAAGGAAAGAATGATGAAGGTAAAAGAAGGAAAGAATGGAAGGAGGGAAGGAACTATGAATGAAAGGAGGGAGAATGGAGAGGAAAGGAGGAAAGGAAGGAAGGATAGAGGAGGGGGAGGAAGGAAGGGAAAGAGGAAAGGGAGAAAGACAGAAGAAAAGGAGGAAGGAACTATGAATGAAAGGAGGGAGAATGGAGAGGAAAGGAGGAAAGGAAGGAAGAATAGAGGAGGGGGAGGAAGGAAGGGAAAGAGGAAAGGGAGAAAGACAGAAGAATGGAAAGGAAGAGAAAGGTAGGGATGGAAAGAGGGATGAGAGACGAGAGTAAGAGAAGGAGAGGAGGGATGAAGAAAGGAGGGAGAATGGAAAGGAAAGGAAGGAAGAATCGAGGAGGGGGAGGAAGGAAGGGAAGGAGGGAAGGGAGAAAGACAGTAGAATGAAAAGGAAGAGAAAGGTAGGAATGGAAAGAGGGATGAGAGAAGAGAGTAAGAGAAGGAGAGAGAGGGAGGAGGAGATTGAGTAATGAGGGAGGCTTGAGAGGGGGAAGAGAGGAAGGGAGGATGGGAGGGAGAGGAAGAGGTTTAAGTGAATCTTGGACCACCATTATGAGGGGAAATTATGTCCTACTCTTGCTCTTTGCAGCGCCTTTTACTTCTCCTCCTCCCCCTCCTCCTCCTCCTCCTCCTCCTCTTCCTTCCTTTTACCTTAGGACGCACTGACTCGACGAATACGTATGATGAAGACGATGAAGACGATAGAGATGAAGGTGAAAACGATGAATGGATGCCTGATTATATGGTTGACTGCATGGGCTATATTTTTTTTACAACAAAGGAGACAGCTCAAGGGCACAAAAAAGGAAAAAAATAATTAAAAAAAGCCCGCTACTCGCTGTTCCTAAAAAGAATCAAGAGAGGTGGCCGATAGAGCGTTTGTCTTACTGAATGTATGGCTGAGGAACTGTCTGACTGGCTTATTGGATGAGTGAGTGGCTGAATGTCTAGGTGGATGACTGTTAGGTTGACCGACAGGCTGAGTGACTGAATGACTGGCTAAGAAAGTGGCTGAGAGAAAGGAGGCGAGACTATATAAGTGGCGGTTTGACTTTCATTCCCGCGCCCTCGCCTCCTCACCTCTCTAATTCTTGATCCACTCAGGTGTAAGAATATTGAGTAAAGCGAAATGAAACATGTTTGGCAAGGTGGACCAAGGGCGATGCTGGAGATGTGCATTATGAAAGGGGACAAGGCAGGTGCTAGCAGGGAGGGAGGGAGGGAGGGAGGAAAAGGAGTGAAGACTGGAGGAAAGAAGGGGGAAGCAAGGGAGGGCAGTGGAGAGGGGAAGGGAGACGTTGACGGAAGGGAGCGAGGGGCAACTGCAAAGGGAAAAGGAGGGAGAGAAAGGGGGGAAGAGAAAAAAGAAAGGAGCATAAAAGTATTGTGGCGGAGGGAGAGGGAAGAGAAAGGAAGAAAGGGAGACGAAGTGGAAATATGTAATACAGATGGATAGATGGATATAGATAGATAGATAGGCAGATAGATAGATGGACGAAGATATGGATGGATAGATAAATGAATAGATATAGATAATTGGATATTTATGTGTGTGGATATGGTGACCCCAAGGACCCAAGCTCGAGTCCTACTGCAAGACGATGACGATTTTCAACTATCGCCGAGTGGCAGAAGATTTCCCACACGCTGGCAAGATCTTCAATCAACCCCAACTTCAGCGACTTCGGTCAAGAGGAGCACTTGGGGGACCATGGGCAAAACAAATCACACATCACGGCAGCCACTATCAAAAATAATTCACCTTCGCCACAAACGGGCTGGAGTCATCAAAAAGGCACTTCAAGAGAGCCTACCGGCGCTATAGGCACCGTGATGCAGGCAATACAAGTACTAAAACAACGATTCAGCAGTAGAACTTAAAAAGACAAACATTAGCAACACAATCCGACTGACAGTTTTCTCGAGCGGTTCAAACACATTCAAAAGCTGAATTCTCCAACTTTAATTCCAAAAACGAATTGTAGCAATCATACAAATTTGGGTTGATTCTTATCTAAAATATTAATAATTGGAATCCGAATAAATGAACACTAACTAAAATATCATTAATGTAAGAAACGAGGCCTAACTCACACACATATACGCACACGCACGTACACACCGACCCATACCTAATCACACACACACACACACACACACACACACGCTCCTAACGCAGCCGGACTTATTTTCAGGTAAAGTAAAACTGGAGGTAACATGTCCACCGCTCTCGGGTGACCCTAATTGGCATGACTCTCGCCCTTGTTCCCGCCGTAATTTTCTACTTGTGGTCGCCTCACCTGGCCGGCGCGGGAGGAGCTACACGCCGCCATAATTAGTCTCCGCTGCACCCAAGGAACACCTGGATAAGACAAACCACGCGAGGAGGGAAGGAAAAGGGGAACGTGTGAAGATGATAGATTGTGAATGTGGAGGAACAAATCAGATGAACCAGGCGAGGAGGGAGAGAAGGTGGAAACGTGTGGAAATGATGGATGATAAATGTGGAAACGTGTGGAAATGATGGATGATAAATGTGGAGAAGAGTAAATAAGATGAACAACGCGAGGCAGAAAAGAAAATAGATACGTTTGAGGATGATAAATGCTAAATATGGAGGAACAAGTAAGATGAACCACGCGAGGAAGGAAAGAAAAGGGAAAAGTGTGAAGATGATGGATGATAAATGTGGAGGAATAAGAGACAGTTGAGTTGATAAGGTGAAAAGTTATAATGTTTAGGCGAAGGAGAGCCACAGCAGAAGAGAAATAGGAACGGCGTGGAGGCAGTAAAGAGGAATTGAGATAGCGATGAATCTTGTGATATGTGAGAAATGTCGGGAAATAAGCGAATGTTGTGTTGATAAGGTTAAAAAATGTAAATGTTGAGGCGAAGGAGAGCCACAGAAGAAGAGAAATAGGAAAGGTGTGTCGGCAGTAAAGAATAATTGCGGTAGTGATGAATTTTGTGATATATGATAAATGTGGGGAAATAAGCAAGAGTTGTGTTGATAAGGTAAAAAATGTAAATGTTGAGGCGAAGGAGAGCCACAGAAAAAGAGGAATAGAAAAGGTGTGGCAACAGTAAAGAATAATTGCGATAGTGATGAATCTTGTGATATATGATAAATGTGGGGAAATTAGCGAGAGTTGCGTTGATAAGGTAAAAAAATGTTAATGTTAAGGCGAAGGAGAGCCAGAGAAGAAGAAATATAGGAGAGGAGTGGCGGCAGTAAAGAGGAACTGAGATAGCGATGAATTTTGTGATATACGATAAATGAGGGGAAATTAGCGAGAGTTGCATTGATAAGGTAAAAAATGTTAATGGTTAGGCGAAGAAGAGCCAGAGAAGAAGAAATATAGGAAAGGAGTGGCGGCAGTAAAGAGGAATTGAGATAGCGATGAATCTTGTGATATGTGAGAAATGTGAAAAAAATAAGCGAGAGTTACGGAGATAAGAAAAATATTAATAACTGGGCTGTACCGCACAACAGAACACCTGGGGAAGAAAAGCAATAAGAGAAGAGATACGAGAAAGGTGTGTGGCGAAAGTAAAGAATAACCGAGAGAGTGATAAATTTAGTGATATTAGGTAAAAGTAAGTAGAGTGTTTATGCGTCAAGTAATAATATAAATAATAAGCGTCCAGAAAGCGAGGTGGAAACGAGATAGGAGTATGAGGAAGTAATATGGAAAACAGTGATGAAAGAGGCGATAAAAGGAAACTTATGCAACTGTGTACGACAAAACATTTATTATATGCATTTTCTTTTATCAACACGTTATCTATCGTAGTATACATAAAATCATGCCCCCCCCCCCCCCCCACACACACACACATACACACATACACACACTAGCAGTTACGTATTCCATAACATTTCACAAATACTCGTAACATAAGGAATAATAATTAAAACTGAGAGCGGTTTTATTATTTCGCTTCGGCAAATTTTTAAAGAAGCATTTTATTCCGGATACTTATTTCTTATTTTTCACGCAGAACTAAATCGTGTTTTCAAAAATACGAATTAACAGTTTGCTCACATCGCTTTTCTTTTTTTCTTTTTTCCTTTTTAGTGTTCAGTCGGTGTGTGTGTGTGTGTGTGTGTGTGTGTGTGTGTGTGTGTGTGTGAGATTATCAACATATTTACAATTATGAGGAAGAGGGAGAAAGAGATGGAGAGAAAATTGAGACAGACAGAGAAAGAGAGAGAACTAACTACTTAATATAATGATAACAGATTAATAAGGACATTCCTACTCATACTCTCTCTCTCTTCCTTCCTTCCTTTACTTTTCTTTTTTCTTCACTCGTATGCCATGCCATCTGGTGCCCTTGGTTAATCCTTCCTTAGATTTTCCTCCTCCTCCCTTCTCTCTTACCTTTTCACTCCCTTCTGTTGTGCTCCTCCTCCAGCCATCATGTCTCTCACTCCCTTTCTCTTCCTCCCGCTTAGCTTTTCCTCCTCTTACCCACCCTTCCTGTCTCTCTCTTCCCTTTTCCTCTCCCTCGTGCTGTACTTTTGCCCCTCCCATCCTCCTGTTTCTCTCCTCCTCTATCTCCCTTTCGCTTTGCTTCTCCGATTTCTCTAACTCTCTTTCTCTCCCTCTGGATTTCCTTTTACCCCCACCCCCCTTGCGCGCCTCTTGCTTCCTTTGCTAAAAAAAAATATAGAACATCATAAACCCAAACATTTTTATTTTCCTTTTCTTCTCAGGTAACTGCTTCTTCTCAAGTCTCTGGGGCACGTAGAGAAGACCTGCGTTGGATTTCAGACCAATGTTAATTATCTTCTTTCTCTCAGGTTCTTTTTTCGTCGTCAGTTTTTATCTGGTTGCTTACAAGTCTGTGTTTCTTCTGGTTTGATGGTTTGGACTGGTTGTCGTGTGTCTGTGTTGCTGTGTGTCTGTGTGTGTGTGTGTGTGTGTGTGTGTGTGTGTGTGTGTGTGTGTGTTTAAGAGTGACAAAGAAAGGTAGAGACTCAAATTTAATGTAGTACTGAAACCGTTAACATTTTTTTTTCTTACCCATTCTCTCTCTCTCTCTCTCTCTCTCTCTCTCTCTCTCTCTCTCTCTCTCTCTCTCTCTCTCTCTCTCTCTCTCTCCATATATATATTTTCCAGGGCACCGCCGCGGCACACTATTATCCACGGCCCAGGGTTCTGTGCACTGCGGTGGCTGCGAGCTATTCATTCTGGGACCATTTGTCGTCTCCTCGCCCTCCCTCTCCCTCACCCTCTCCCTCAAGACGGCTCGCTGGCTGGTCACGCGTCTTCGGAACCACCACCACCACCACTACCACGACCACCTCCTCCACGGGTCTCCTCCTTCTCCGTCTCCTTGTCCTTGCGTCTCCTTTCTCTTTATCAGCACAGGTACACAAGCGCCTAATTTGCTCCCCTTTCACGCGCGGCCTTCATCTACATTTCCCCGTCTTGACCAGCCCGGCTCCCTGCTTCTTGGCGTATCACTGGCCGCTCCCGCTATAACGCACCCCTTCACTCCGGTAACGAGGCGGAAATCAAGGGGAAAGTAGCGTAAATGCGTCTTTCTTCCGCCCGCACTAGTTTCCATTAAGGGGGATTGTGAGGGGAGGTGGGATACAGGCTTGTTGTGTGCCGGGTGTGGTCTTGACGGGGTCTGAGGGACATATCACCGTCTTAGCAGCACTGTTAAGGTAGGGGATGAAGGAGGAGGAGGAGGAGGAGGAGGAGTAGGAGGAGAAGGAGGAGGACTTAAAGGAGGCAGAGAAAGAGCAGTAAGGGCACGGAGAAAGAGGAGGATGAGGAAGGAGAGGACGAAGCAGAGAGAGAGAGAGAGAGAGAGAGAGAGAGAGAGAGAGAGAGAGAGAGAGAGAGAGAGAGAGAGAGAGAGAGAGAGAGAGAGAGAGAAGGTGTATATAGCTAAGAAAGGGGGGAGAAGAAAGGAGAGGAGAGAAGGAATGGAATGAAATGGAATGGACAGTGCGGTAAGGGAAGGGGGAGTGAGAGGCATATAGTTAATGAGGGGAAGCAGGAAGGGGACTGGGAGGAATGGAGGAATGGTGAGGAATGGTGGAGGAGGGGGAAAGGGGATCGTGTACATACTGGTCACTCCCTTATACACTTCACGTAGCGTCTGGGTAACTCAGGTATTCCAGGAGTCACTTGAGCATATTAACTGATGGCATTCACCGCCCGGGGGAGTGACTGCAGAGGGAGGAGGGAGGGAGCGCGGTGCATGGTGTGGCGGTGCGGTGGCCGGCTAAGCAAAGCACGATTATTCACCGACCAAATGACGTGAAGCAATGAAGGAAGACTTTTGTTTGGGCGGAAATGAGTGAGCCGCGGTATTTGTCCAGTAGGAATTCGTCACTGGCTGGCTGTTTGGACTCGCTGGAAGAGATATTCGTCAATTATCTGTTCGTGACTGTGCAATTTGAACGCTGATTTGGCAAGTAGGGAGGTAAATTGGTTGTTAGGTAAGTGGGTAGGTAGATGGATAGGATAAGTAAACATGCAGGTAGGTAGATATTAAGGTAGTTAAGAGTTGGTTAAATGAATGAATAAGTAACAAGATAGATGGATAAATAAGCAGGTAGATAGGTAGACAGATAAGTAGGTATGTATTGATGGGTAATTGTTTGGTAGAAAGGTTAGAAGGAAGGTAGATAGAAAAATAGGTAGGTAGGTAGACATATATAGATAAGGAGGCAGGTAGGGAAGTAGAGAGGTAAGTATGTAAATAGGTAGAAAGGCAGTAAGTTGTTTAGTAGGTTACGTAAATAAGAAGGAAGGTAGGTCAATAAATCATACTCCTCCCCATTACTTTATTACCCGTTTTCCTTATTTTTTCCGTTTGTAATTTCTGTATTCTCGGCATTACATTAAACCTCTGCGTCTCTGATATTTTTTTTCCTCATTCAATCACCCGCCAACTAACATGTATACCTCCTGCTAGTTCCTTCATATCTTCAATTGGAACCAACATTCTTTCTCCTCTCTCTTCCTTTCCCTTCCTCTCCTTCATCCCCTCGCACTCCCTTCTGTGTCCTCTCCTCCTCCTTCTCCCTCCTCTTCTCAACACCTTTCTCGCATTTTCAACCTAACACGTCACACCTTTACTCTCTCTCTCTCTCTCTCTCTCTCTCTCTCTCTCTCTCTCTCTCTCTCTCTCTCTCTCTCTCTCTCTCTCTCTCTCTCTCTCTCTCTCTCTCTGTTCTTCAGTTTCCAAATATCAAATTCTCCTTAGCCACCTTTCCTCTGCCTCTTTCCATTCTACATCACCTTATTCACTCTCCTCCTCCTCCTCCTCCTCCTCCTCCTCCTCCTCCTACCCAACAGCATACTGACTTTACTCCCCTCAACTTCCCTTCTCCATCCTCCTCTCTCTCCCTCTCTCTCCTCCATCAATCCCTCCCTCAGATGTCCCTCCCTTTTCTCACACTCCCTTTTCCTCTCCCTCCTTCCATTACTTCCCTACACTTCTATGCCTCTCTGCCTCCCTCCCTTCCTTAACTCTCTCTCTCTCTCTCTCTCTCTCTCTCTCTCTCTCTCTCTCTCTCTCTCTCTCTCTCTCTCTTCCGTCTTTCAGTTCCTCTTTCCAACTCCTTTCTTTTCCTTTAACCTGCTCCCTCTCTCCCTCTCTTCCATCCTTTTTGCCTTCCTCTCTCCCTCCCGTCCTTCACCCTCACACTCTCCCTGATCCCTCTCTCCCTCCGTTCGCTCCTTTCCTTCCTTCCCCGTCTGTCACTCCCCACTCTGCTCCCTCCCTCTCCCTGGTCCCCCTCTTCCTACCTCCCTCTCTCTTTCCTTTGCTTTCTTCCTTCCTCACTTCCTCTGTCCCTCCCTTCCTTCAACTTCTCGCTCTCTATGGTCCTCCCCCTCCCCCCTTCCTTCTCTCCTCCGTCTCTCACTCCCTCCTCCGCTCCCTCCCTTCCCTTGGTCCCTCCGCGCCGCCGTTCGCCCGTTCCTCCTCGGCTGGTCAAGTGATACTATCTGGTCTCCCTATTACGGCCTGCTCTGCCCTAATGCAACTTGCTCCTCCCGACTTGAGACGAGATGGCCGCTGACGTGTGCCGCATCCCCCGCTGGTCACATACACACACACACAACACACAACACACACACACACACACACACATCTTAAGAGGGTGAAGGAGAGTGAGTGGTGAGTGTTGAGATAGGGGGATGGATGAATGGACGAGAGGGACACACACACACACACACACACACACACACACACACACACACACACACACACACACACACACACACACACACACACAGGGCCAGTGGAGGAATTAGTGGATATACAGAGCTGAGTGTTGAGATGGATGTATGGATGGATGAGTTAGTGGAGGGAAGACAAGGGAAAGGAGAAAGAGTTTGATACCACCTCCACCAAACGGTCGTAGAGAATGGAGTTGAGAGATGTCAGGAAGAAAGAAATAAGTAGTAATGGATTCGTAAGGATTGGTATTGGGATGGTTAAGACCCAGAGTAAAGGGAAACAAAGGAATAGGCAGAAATGAACATGAAAGGAGTGAGAGAGGGATAGGAGTGGGGAAGGTGAAAGGTGGAAGAGTGTAAGAAATTAGTAGAAATGGACATGTTAGAATGAATATAAAGACGGGAGAAAGACAGATGGATGGGGAAGTTTCCTTGTACTTATAGGTTTGAAAGGTAAAGATGGGTGAGGAGAAAGATAGGGAGTACAGTAAAATCAAGGAAGAGGGATTAGGTGAGGTAATAAATAATGAAAAGGATAAAGTGTAAACAGTGAAGATGAGTTGTAAAAGAAAGGGTGCGAATAAAGTTACTGTAAAAATAAGGAAGATGAGGAAAAATAGTAGTGCTTGAAGTAGAGGATGGAAAGGAGTAGAGGATTGGGGATGGGGTGCCTATGTAGTAAACGGCGCAAAGGGACAGATAGAGGGAGTGCTTGAAGGAGTACTGAAGGGAGAAAAGGAATAACGGAGGAGTGGGTATGGAGTGAACGGCACCAAAGGGCAAACAGATGGATGCGAGAACCGATATATAGATAGAGAGAAAGGGAGGAAGAGGAATGATAAAAAGACAGAGGTAAAAAGAGACACTGAAAGGGAGGAATGTATGGAGACTGGAAATAGAGTGAGTACTATAATGTGATTGGATATACAAAAGGAATACATGAATATTAAAAAAAAAGGAAAAAAACGCCCGCTCAGCAATACGCATAGATTCAAATATACACAACACTCAAAATATATAAAAAAAAAAATAATATGAATACTTCAGATATTCCTTATATTAGACATAACAAAAACTGAAACAAAGAGGTCAGGAAAATAAATCATAATCACAGCCTGAAAAAAAAGTACAAATTATTTCCATATATAAACATTTTTTTTCCTTCAATCACGGGGCATTTCCGTGTGTGTGTGTGTGTGTGTGTGTGTGTGTGTGTGTGTGTGTGTGTGTGTGTGTGTGTGTGTGTGTGTGTAAGATAAACCTCATGAAAAGTGCACGAAAGGAAGGAAGGAAAAAGTGTGAGAGGAATGAAAGACTGAGTAAGAAAAGGGAAGAGAGAGAGAGAGAGAGAGAGAGAAAATAAACATGCAAAAAATCATTATATATCTCTGACTGCGTGTGTTCGTCATTCTTCCTTTGGTTGTCTGTTAAATAACGTCTTTCATTTTCCTAACTTGAGCTTGCAAAGATAGATTGGCATATAGAGCCGGATACCTATCGAAAACCGTTAGTTATATTCATGAATAAAACCAAAATAAATATGAGAAGGGAAACAAATGATAAACGAGGCAGAACGGCAAAGTCGAAAACACAAAACTAAGAAAAATGTAAATCCGGGTTATTCTCGAAATTTTTAAAAGGAAAACGTATGATAAACTAGACTTGACAATACTTGGTTAATCTCTCTCTCTCTCTCTCTCTCTCTCTCTCTCTCTCTCTCTCTCTCTCTCTCTCTCTCTCTCTCTCTCTCTCTCTCTCTCTCTCTCTCTCTCTCTCTCTCTCTCTCTCTCTCTCTCTCTCTCTCTCTCAACACGGCAACAACAAAAGCAACACCGCCACCAGTCAAAATAAACACTTCACGAATTTTAACCTGCAACAACAACGCACAATTTCTCACTTCATAATGGATGCAAAGAAGATTGTTCAATTCCCCCAGCCTACCTCGCTCTCCCCCCCCCCTCTTCCTCCCTCCCTCCCTCTCTGCATGGTGTGTCAGGAGGCAGAAAGAGAGGTGAAGTTTCCCCGTGTTGCCAAATTTAATGGTATGATCGTAAGAGTGGAAGGAGTAAGAGAAAGAGAGAAGAAATTTATCGTTGGTGAGTCTTGCCTTCTTTTCTTTCTTTAGTGTTTTGTGGTGAGCTTTTGTTGTTGCTTTTTGTTTGTTGTTGTCTTTTGTTTGTTTTTTGTTGTTATCATTGATGCTGCAACTTCGCGTGTGGGGAGCGGGTACGGGAAAGAGGGATGAAATTTATAGTATAAGAAAGAAGCATACATTTTTTTCCCATAACTTTTCAGGAATTTTGGCAGGGCTGTCGTATAGAGTAAACGACTAGGGATGTAAGCAAGACCGTTATTTCTTCATCAAAAGGTTAAGGGAACACTTAGCATTAACTTACTCTTTTTTATTGTTAATGTTTGGGGAAAATACAAGTCCGACTATTTTTTAACGCACACCGTGACAAAAAAAAAAAAGAGAGAGAGAAAACCCCACTGCCATTTTAACACAATCTAAGGTCAAACTAATCATTTTTTGACAACAGATCCGTGTATATCATTATCATCAAAATCACTTAGTATGACCAATTTGTTTACTGCCAGAATCATACTATAACGGTTTACTACGTTGGTTGACTGACTGCTTCGTCCTACAACACCTAGCGAGGCTACTCCTAGGGCTGCTCCTTCAGACAGATCAGTAGAAATAATATCATAGTGTTATAATTGATTGTTATGAGGTTGTGAAGGTGCTGGAAGAGGAAAAGTATGAGGGAGAGGAGGAGGAGGAGGAGCAGGAAAAGGAGCAGGCGGAGGAGGAGGAGGAGGAGGAGGAGGAGGAGGAGGAGGAGGAGGAGGAGGAGGAGGAGGAGGAGGAGAAGGAGGAGGAGGAGGAGGAGGAGCAGGCGGAGGAGGAGGGGCAAGCGGAGGAGGGGGAGGAGGAGGAGGAGGAGGGATACAAAACTAGAGGAGGAATGGAAAGGTAAATGGAATGAGGGAGAAGAGGAATAAGCAGAACAAGATGAGAAATGTTTGGAGGAGGAGAACAAAGGAAGAGGAGGAGGAGAAGGTGAAGGTCCCCGTAACAAGGTGTTTTGCAGGTGAATAACTGTGCAGATTAGATTGAGGAGGGAGGTGGAACAGCTTGGGGTCACCTCCACCATCATCGCCACCAACAACAAATATTCTCATCATTACAAACACTAATACTACAACACCGACCACCATCACAATAGTCATCACTACTATCATCATCACCATTACCTCCACCACCATCATCAAAACCATCAGCATAAGCAATCAGTGTTTCTACGATATCTTATATCAGCTTATCTTTGTTCACCTCAGCTGAATTTTTTGCAATACTTTGTATCAATACGCTACTGTAAGCTTAAAAAGTGACAGTATTTACCCGAGCTAGGTAACTAAGTCCACTCTGCTAGGCTTACTCGTACAAGAAAGCGCTACCTTCTTCACCTAAAAGTCCCAATGAGCTGAGATTGAACTCGCAACCTCGCGACCTCGCGGTCGCGAGGCAAGCACCAAGCCCACTGAACCACCCGTCCCCTCGCTAAGCTTACAGGAAGCGGCAACATTTTGAAAGGCTTCTGTAGCTTCTGTGCTACTACAAAATTCAATCGTCACTCTTTTCTCCCTAAAAAGTTAACCGTAACTCCGTATAAATGATGTGTATGTCTCGGCTCAGAACTATACCATTAAAAATCATGCGTCTCAAAGCCATATGCAAGTGTTTGAGCGACAAGAAGCAGCGGGTCGTGTGCGTGTTCCACTCGCCCTCGCCCGCGCCGCTCCCCTGGAAGGTGAAGGTGGCCGCGGTGAGGCACAGGCTGGGCTGCACGCTGAGCCTGTGCTGCTACAGTCACCTCGCCACGTTTAGCTTTAGGGACATCAAAGCCATAAGCGATGATGGCCGCTTTAGCTGAGCGTCCCGCGAAGCTTCAGTAAACATCAGCAAGCTTCTCCGTCGCCGTTTAGACGACTCGGCAAAGATTTCAATCAGCTGGCGGAGAGGCTCTCCACGCAGGTGTCGGCCTTTGTATATACCCGTGCAAACATTGATTCAACAAGTGACATTGGAGGTCCCGCACGTATTTAATATATGGTTTGATACGTGGATTGGTCCTCAGCCGTCTCCTCCAACTAAAATTCCCATCATTGAGAACTTCACGTCAGATGAAGAGCGCCCCCGGAAAGTGGGGGACGTGTTCCTGGGGTGGCTGGGGGAAGAGGAAGTTGTTTATGTTGGCGAGGGGGAGGACGTGCCTTTAGTCAGTGACTGCCAGGACCGGCGGGTGTATCTGCCCGAACTGGGTTACGACGTCCCCGTGGTATCAGGTTACCCACCAAAGGAGGAGGAGTAAAAGTAGGAGGAGGCTTTCTATGAACCACTTAGTTAATGAGTTAGTGGCTTTATCTTTTTTAATTAATTAGTTCTATGGCGCAAATAGGCCTAAGAGAAAAAAAAGCAAGTGGAAATTAAGTATGTGGGATGTAGCGAAGGCAAACAAACAGTTTAGATGTTAAAGTTGGTTTTATAATTGTTAACAACTGGAATTTCTTACTTAAGGACAGCTTGAGCTTGCCATTCCGATGTCACTCTAAAAATACTTTTGGTCAATGTTGTGTACCATTCTATCCTTCAGGTCAGGCCCACCACCACCCACCACACACACTTTGCAACACCCATTACATACTTTTTAGAGACACAAGTTCTTGTTAAACACAACAGCACGACATTTTTTTTTTTACAAACTTAATGCTCTTCACAAAATTATGAATCATGTCAGTTATGCATTCTTACCAAAAATCATATGAACACTTGTAAGAATATAACGATCTGATCTTTTATTTCTGTTGATTATAATGGTTGAAACCTTAACCATGGGAATTAATTATCTGGAAGAACATAATAGTCCAACATATTTCTTCCTTTCTCTGTTAATCATCCAGTCTTTAAAACCATAAATTACAGAAAATGAGCACCGCTTTTCAATCAATAGTCCAACTTGAGAAAGGTTTGTGACAATATGCATGAAGAAAACTATTCACCAGACTGTACTGTGAAAGAGACAACGGCAGAAACACAGGATAAACTGTATAGTATTGCCTTCTGCTCTTTCTCAGAGAACCGCATGCAGCGCGCCTTAGCATTACTTAACAAAACTCATGACTTCAAGACGGGGAAAGAATCTACCACTTTCTGAGCACATGTGTCAGTCATGTAGGAGAATAAGCCTGTGAGGAAGAAGGATAAAATGAAGAAGAACGGATAAGAGAGACACGAGGCAATACAGGTACGGAATAAATGCATACAGTGGAGAGACGGAAGTGTGGAAGGAAGATCTGGATTAATGGCAATACGAACAATGTTTACCAATTACCTGGGCAGGTGCGACGGCTGGCGAGTCACCCAACACCGCCACTCCAGTCCTGAAACAGATACAGAATTAAGCTTAATATAATGACCATTGTTTGGGCTCGCGAAATGCCAGCATTATTAAAGCAAGAGTAGAGATTTCCAAGTTAGTTCATCAGTGCAACGCAATACTATTATTTCCTTCAATGATCCGAACGAGAAGTTGTGTAATATTATCAACAGCAGCGGTAGCGGGGGTAGGGGGGGGTAGGGGGGGGGGTAGGGTAGGGGCGGGGGGTCGTGGTTTTGGGTGGCTTTGTGTGTGTGCGGGGCAGAGGACTGCTGTGTGTGGAGAAGGGTGGGAGGTGAATTGGTGTGTGTGTGTGTGTGTGTGTGTGTGTGTGTGTGCGTGTGCGTGTGTGTGTGTGTGTGTGTGTGTGTGTGTGTGTGTGTGTGTGTGTGTGTGTGTGTGTGTGTGTGTGTGTGTGTGTGTGTGTGTGTGTGTGTGTGTGTGTGTGTGTGTGTGTGTGTGTGTGTGTGTGTGTGTGTGTGTGTGTGTGTGTGTGTATTCACACACACAGTGCACACGCAGATGATAAAATTGCCAATAATTATGAAAATGATAATAATGATGATGATGATGACAATAATTTGAAAACAGGAAGCAATTATGAAGCTAAAAGTCAATCAATAGCAACCCGTTATTAAAAGAACAAAGTATTCAATCACTACCCTAACCAGAACCTCTAAAACGCCTGAAGAAACAGAAATCAAAAAAATGTCAATAACCGTAATATCAAACCTCGGTGCAACAACATAAATGACAATAGCATTATCATCACTAAAATCTACATATAAAGGATGATAAAACTAGACACCAACACCATAATCAGTAGCATTTGCACCATTTAAAGCTATAATCACCACAACCATCACCACCACCACACTCACCCTCTTAACTCTCATTCTGTTTCCTTTACATATATTTCGGTCTCCATCCAAGTAAATAGTCTCAAGTTATCATTAGCCCAACAAATGACGTGCTTGAGGGGAGATTGTAAGGAAAAAATAGCCACACCACCACAACCACCACCACCACCTCCAGCACCACTACCCCCCACCACCAACACCACTATCCCCCCATCCCACCACCACCACAGTCATTATCACCCCCACAACCACCACAACCACCACCAGCACCACTACCGCCACCACTAACACCACTATCCCCCCCCCCCACCACAATCATCACCCCCCCCCCCACAAACACCATCATCACCATCATCAGCATTACTTTGGACAGTGCCATGGTGACCATATCTAACTAAGAGCCTTTCTAAAGATTTTCTCTCTCTCTCTCTCTCTCTCTCTCTCTCTCTCTCTCTCTCTCTCTCTCTCTCTCTCTCTCTCAAACAATGTCGTATCACCGAAATACAACAGTCATGCAGGAACAACATCATCACCACCATCATCACCATCACAACCACCCTCATCACCATAACTATGCATAAAGACTGTTCGGTCAGTCTCATCACCACGACCAACACCGTAGTCATGCAATAAGCAGCCATGCAGACCTGCCAATACCACCCCTACCACCGCCGCCACCACCACCACCACCACCACCACCGCTACCCCCATCAGTCATGCACTCCCCCTTATCTACTCACCACCACTGCGACTCCTACCAATGCCTCACCACCACGCGTCATGCACAACACGACCATGCAACACCACCACCACCACACTACCAGCAACACCGCCAAGCAGTCGTACCAACAACAACCGCCGCCACCACCACAGCCATGCACTAGGAAACGTCATGCAGACCCGGCTCAGTCAGTCACCACCACCACCACCTCCTCCTCCTCCTCCTCCTCCTCCTCCTCTCCCCCCCTTCCTCCTCCTCCACCGCGACAATCTCCCCTTCCATCACCACCCGCAGCGGCCCCATCAACGGCTCCTCCCACAAGCACGAACAAGAGGAGGAGGAGGAGGACGAAGAGGAGGAGGAGGAGGGCAGCACCCCACCATAAGCCGCCCCAACAGAGAGTGCCAGAGGAGGGTGGCACTTGTATCTAGCACGGGAAGGGGAGCGGCGCCCCTCCGCCAGCTCAGGAGCGCCAGAAGTCGCCAGGCGGGCCAACAAACACGCCCCTATTTACCCTCATGTACCCATTAACATGATCTATTTTTATACACATGTACCCTCATATTTTATTGTCACGCGGCCCCATGGCTCATGCGCGCAGGGGCCTTTGGAAATCAATCACAAAGCAATATTATTTCTTTCTGCCTATTCCCACCATTCCAATATTCCCAATCCTTCTGCTTTTACACATTTTTTCATGAATTTTATTACTTCCCCCGTTTCGCTCTCTGGTGTGGATTACTACCTGTCAGTCAGAGGCAAATCTGTTGAGCGCATTTTTCACTGGCAATCAGCCGCTTTCTCACTAATTCCCCTACGTTCTTTGCTTTATCTAATGGTCTAAATGCCTCACAGGTCAATTGCATATTTATATAAAAGGGTAGTTGCCATTCACTCCTCTTTAATCAAGCCGCGGCCCCCCTCTCGGCTTTTATATGATGTATTTTCAATTTTCAGTTTTGGGGGGCCAGAATCCGGATATTCGCAGTAGCAGGCAAAATGTAAAAATGATAAAAGAACCAGCTGACTGACTCGCCGAGAGGGGAGGGGCCCATGTCACCGGCCCTGCCTGGCTGACACACTGCCTGACGCTACGCTGCCTAATATCAGCCTTTGCCTGACGCCTCCTGACGCTAGCGCACTATACGCCGATCAAGCACGCCTCTGACAAGACTCTCCCCTCCTGCAGAATATCCTGACGCCACCTGCCTGGGCTTTGAGGGCAAACGACGTGCGCTGATTGAACTGCGCTGAAGCCTCTTCTCTTTATCCGTCTCTCTCTATCTCTCTTTCTTTCTTTCTGTGTGTGCCTGACAACCCGCCGTTGCCTGACGCCACCAAACTGTTTGTCGCGGACATGCACATGAGGCACGAGGCTCAGCAGGATAAGGGCCGCCGGAGGCCAAGGCGGGCGGCGGACCCTTCAGGTGCTGACCTCGCCAGGGAACGAGCCTGACTGAGCCTCAGCGGCCGGTGCTCGCGGCTCCGCTCACCTGCCGAGCCTCCTGCTGCCGCCGCCGTCAGGTGCGCGGGCTGTCAGGGTCGTTTTTCCTGCGCAGGTCCTCTCGCCGTTAGATGAACCATTAGCCGCCGCGGCCACGGGCAAAGATGACCGTATCCAGGCAGAACACAACAAACCACAAAGGCGGCGCCTTTACGGAGGGTTGGCAAAAATGTGCGCATGTACTATATAACGCGAGGATTTATTCTACCCGTGTTTACCTGCTAATGACTCCGGCGACAACATGTTGAACAAGTCTGTGACGAAGGTAATAAGCTTATTTATCACGAGTACAAGACCCACACACACACACACACACACACACACACACACACACACACACACACACACATACACACACCGAGTGGCTTAAAACTACCCACATGCTGTCCTGAAGACCACCCATCAACCCGGACTCTAGAGGAAGCCGTCCAAGCGAATCAAGAACGAGTTCCGGGGGGCAGCATGAGCCAATGCAAGATGGCGCCACTATAAACACTCGCCTGCGCCAGAACGGGCTGGGCCGACCATCAGGCCCCATCTGGAAGAAGCCTTGGGCCGACCATCAGGCCCCACCGGGAAGATGCCTACCGGCGCAATAGGCAACAACGTAAAAAAAAAAAAAAAAAAAAAAAAAACACGCGCGCGCACACACCCAGGCAAGCAAGCGCGGGCAGTGTCTGCATGTGTGTGTGTGTGTGTGTGTGTGTGTGTGTGTGTGTGTGTGTGTGTGTGTGTGTGTGATATATATATATATATATATATATATATATATATATATATATATATATATATATATATATGTGTGTGTGTGTGTGTGTGTGTGTGTGTGTGTGTGTGTGTGTGTACATACAAACATACATACACACGGATACACAGGTATTCTGCCTGTGGAGCACCAGTGGCCAGCAGCAGGAGCACCGCAGCCGCTGGCGTTGAGGACCGGTAGCGGCCGGTCACTTCCATGGCCTGCCTGCCGAAGGCACTGCCGGTGATTACCCGGCATCATGGATAATGCAGCGGCGGGGCCCGCTGAGGGCGGTGCCCCGCGGGGCAGTGCAGGGCATCACTGTATGCATGGGGCGCGGGGCCCGGCACGGGAGGTGGCGCTCCTTAATATCGAATGAGCCGCTGCCGCGCCGCCAACGAGGCCGCCGCGGCTGCTTCATTGGAGCCCTGCATGGATAGACTATTGATGGAGGCGGCGGCCGCTCGCCCTGTATCTGGGAGGATAATCACCTTTTACATATATTCTCTCCTCCTCTTATCGTCAAATCAGTGACGTTTACATAACTTACAGTCGACTCTGAATTATTCACGCTCGGAAAGGTTTTCTTACGCGGGTTAAGCTGCTCTGCTCGGCGAGTTTTCGTTCCGGCTGATGAAAGCTTAACGCGGACATCATCACTTGTAGTCATGGAGCTGAGATGTTAATGTGGCCGCGTTTTACTTCATGTTCCTTTCAAGGGAGAACCAGAGATTAAGAGACAGAGAGAAAGACACCGGCTCTCCCCTCCCTTCTCCTGCCTTTTGTTCCGCCTCCTGATCTGAGGAGACATAGGAGAAGGAGGAAACAAGGGAAGGAATAGAAGGAATGGACCGATATTCTCTCTCTCTCTCTTTTTTTTTTTTTTTACGCCTTTGGTATCATGTTTCACTAGTCAAGGCAACAGATGTCTTAAGTCAACTGCAAATGATTAACTTAATACATAACATCCGACACCAAGAGTGCATCATCAAGGCATTTAAAAGACAACGATGGAGTCCTGAATAAGAGCAATGACCTCTAAGTATGAGACTCGCAAGACTGAAAGCGGTATGGCATCTCAGCACAGGTGAATACATCAACCGCGTCACAAAAAAAAAATATGAATGGTGATGATAACAATAATAACAACAGTAAGAGGCGACAGAAGGCGTGGTATGTCCAGGCGACGCAAGAGCTACGGCATCACGACACTGCGGCAAAAGAATGGCTTAGAGGCGGCGGCATCGGAGGCGGCGTCGGCGTGAGGAAGGCAGCGAGGCAGAGGAATCCTGGCGGTGTAAGAACAAGGCCGCCAGCACGAGGCCGCCGCACAAAGACGGGTATCACCGGCATCAAAAGAGCGGTATCGACAGACGTTTTCTAAATACAATTGGAACGATCGGCACAAAAGTTGGGATCAGGCTGCTCACGGGGCGCCCGGGGCCCTCTCCGCCGCCGCTCCCCTGGGAGATTATCAAGGGTGTCATATTGGAAGGAAAATATTTGTTGGAAGGAAAGGATCAAACAGGGGAGAAAAAGCCCCCCCCATGTGACCCCGGCGGACTCCACCCTCCTACGCCCCTCGTGGATCTTAATCCTTTGACCGGCAGGCATACGGACGGATGTCGTCAAAAGGTAAACAAAAATGAAGAGAGGAGGGGGATGTTGTGTTTTCGTAGCATCCGATCTTGTTCACAGGTTGGTGGTTGTTGCCTTCCAGTGGCGGCTCGTCGCTGGCCTGACTTCCCCCACTCGCTCTCACACACCGAGCCTTAAGCTGACGCATTCTTTGTTTCATTTGTTGAAAGGGATTATGTCTTCTCCAATCCAGTGTTTAGAGCCACGGCCTCTCTCTCTCTCTCTCTCTCTCTCTCTCTCTCTCTCTCTCTCTCTCTCTCTCTCTCTCTCTCTCTCTCTCTCTCTCTCTCTCTCTCTCTCTCTCTCTCTCTCTCTCTCTCTCTCTCTCTCTCTCTCTCTCTCAGGCCCTGTGGCTGCATGTCTGCCTGGCCGGGACGCGTATCACCCTACTCTCTCGTCCACGTTAACAAGATTTGATGTAAAAATTACCTGGGGGCCCATCTAACCAATTACCCGCCTCCTTGACGACGCTACAAAATCCTAACTAATGCCGGCAAGACAACGCAAATAAAGTCGCACCTGCCGCAGCTTCCACCAGGTAGTTAACAGGCAAAATAAGGCAGTCAAATAATGGATATTCAATTATTCGGACTGTGAGACCCGTAGCGACTCATGCACTTGGAATATTCAGCAGCGTAGGGGCAAGGTCTGAGGATTAACGCTGCAAGGAGAAGCGTCTAAATGTTTAAAGAGTTCCTTGTCCTTTTCCCTAACGTTAGCGCGGCCTCCCCGTCAGCAGCTCGCCGGCTTCGCACCCTCATGTTTGCCGCCGCCCCTCATCTGCGAGTCAAGGAGGCCGCCGCCTTTATAAGCCCGTAGGGGACGAGAGGACGGGGCCGAGGCGTCATGCTGCGAGGAAGCAGGGCGACGAGGCTCCTTATGCAACACCTGCCGCTGAGGGTGCGAGGTAATGGTGGCAAGGACGAGGTGATGAGGGTGATAAGGCAGGAATGAGCCGACAAAGACGTAAGGGAGAAGAGGCAAAGATAATGAGAAAGAAGTGACGAGGAGAGATGAGGCGAGTACGAGAAGAATGGTTTGGCTACAATTAGGTGATGAAGATATGAAGAGGTGATAAAGAAGTGATGAAGGCGAGCTAATGAAGGTATGATGGCGAGGGTGACGGACGTAGTGGGAACGAAGTGGTTGGACGACAAGGCGGGAGAGGCGAGGAGGTGACAAGAGCAATGTGATGAGGAGGATGAGGCGCCAAGTTGACGAAGATGTGACCCCAAACGTTCCTTAATATATACATCCACCTACTAATTTTATCCACAACGAACTGCAACTTCCACGGCAATCACAACTAATAGTACTTCCCAGCATCCATTCCAATACACCCCCACCAACTTTTCATCCCTCCCACCATCCATGATCACCTAAAAATTTACATAAAACAAAAAAATAGGAGACAAAAAACGAAGGCAGTGCGGCAGACAGAAGCCTGACGCGCGGGGAAGTGCTATGCCCCTCGCGCTAACACACTCCCCCACTCTGTCCTCGCTCGTTCACACGTCCAAAAATGGCGCTGACGTTCTTTACAGGACGAAGAACACGGGGCAGGGAGGAATGCGGCTCAGAGGCGGCAGATGGACACTTGAATAAGGCATCAAGTTCATCAGACCTCATGGCACACACGCCCACGAGTCAAAAGCAGCGTGTCAATCCTACCAAACTTGTGGACTGCTTAACCTTATCAACACTTACTTAAAGAGGAAACGAGGGAAAGGGGAAATAAAGGAGTTGAGAATGGCCAGTAGAAGGATGTCGAAGGTGATCGTTGGAGTTCCTAGGAAGAAAAGGATGTAGGTGTAGGGAGAAATAATGGAAATGATTAGGGAGAAGGAGGAGGGGGAGCTTGCAAAAGTGAGTAAAAGGAAGGAGGCTAGAAATGGGTGGGAGGAAAGTTAAGGGTGGGAAGACGGTAGGGTGGAAAAGTTGAAAGGAGGGAGAAGAAAGTGTAATGGTGATGTTTTGTATGTCCAATGAGAGAGCGAGATACAAGAAAGAGACAGGTGTAAATATATTGTGAGAATGATTACGATGAGGAAAACAACTGAGATCGAGCCCATAGGTAAGACATGAACCCAAAATAAAATCAGTAAAATAAGAAAACAAGCAGATATATGATGGAAAAAAACAAATGCATGAATAAACAAGGCAAGAAACAAAAGCATTTCAAATCAGTGAGTGAAGCTAGTGAATAAAAAAAAAACGTTGCAGTCACTTGGGCGAGGATAAGATACACAAAAGAAAAACGGATGAGAAAATTTTTAGGTTCAACGATATTGGTAACAGACTGAAGCAGGTTGGAATGGCGTTTCAAAGAGGTAGGTTGTGGCATACTCTAATCCCTTCCTACTCCTAGATCTAAAGTACGGTAAGGAAGATGCAGATATAAGGAATTATGGAAGGAAACAAAAGCAAGTTGCCAAGAATGAGGGAAGCACTGGGAGGGCTTATGCAAAGGGCGTAAGGGTTGAAGAGAGGGAACATGAAGGCGTGTAGGAGGAGTAATGGGAGCATGGGATATAGAAGGAGGAGGCGTATGTAAGGAAGGGAGAATTGGGATAGGTGCAAAGAGGACACAGAAGGAGAAAAGAAGGAAACGTAGTACAAGTAATAATTGTAGTTGCAGAAGAAAAATTAATAAATAAAGGGCATGACGAAGGAGTAGTAGTGGCAGTTATTGTAGTTGAAAAAGAGGAATGATGAATAAGAAGAAGACCAGGACAAGAAGAAGAGGAGGAGGAGACCTAACACCTGCATGATCCCTCACCTGAGCGTCATGCAAATTAGCTTTCACACCTTTCCGGAGCTTAACAATTTTGCATATTTGTCGCTGATGTTGCCAATATTATTGCTGCTGTTCTTGTTAATATTAATATTATTTTTATTATTATTATTATAATTATCATTATTATTATTATTATTATTATTATTATTATTATTATTATTATTATTATTATTATTATTATTATTATTATTATTATCATCATCATCATCATCAATATCATTACAACTAACATTTTATATATATATATATATATATATATATATATATATATATATATATATATATATATATATATATATATATATATATATATATATATATATATATATATATATATATATATATATATATATATATTTCTTTCAAATTATATTATTGCCAATACTTTTGTTACTGTTGTTGTCATTGTTGTTGATGTAGTTGTTGTTGTTGTTGTTGTTGTTGTTGTTGTTGTTGTTGTTGTTGTTGTTACTATGTTATCATCATCATTGCATTATTATTATTATCATTATTACTATTATTACTAAAATTATTATTATTATTACTATTATTATTATTATTATTATTATTATTATTATTTGAATTATTTTCTATTATTATTGTTATTGTAACTGTTGTTGCTCCTGCTGATATTGGTGCCGCCTCTTGCCAAAGCTGTTTACTATTCCTGCTCTTTTCGAATATTCTTTTCCCTGCTGCAACAACAACAACAACAAAAACAGGTCATTTAAAATGTTCTGAAAAACAGGGAAAACATATAACACTTTAAATCTTCCTGGAATAGAAGCCGAAATTTCAGACAAGAACAATACTGTCATCAACCGAAATAGCAACTGTGTTAATTCGAATAACAACAGCAATAATGATAATAACAATACTAATACTAATACCAATACTAATACTAATACTAATAATAATAATAATAATAATAATAATAATAATAATAATAATAATAATAATAATAACAGGAACAAGGTAATGACAGCAACCGCCCATAAAAGCTAGTCTTGCGCAGGGGTGACAGGCTCGCACGTGCCTCATGGATGTCCATACTTGCGGCTGCTCGTCCATGATACAGGTGAGCCTCGCTTTAAGTGCATTTGCTTTGCCTCGTGTTCGGCAACACAAGTGTGGCACGAGCATGGTGGAGGAGGCGAGGTAACAAATTTTTTTTCCCGGTCATGGTCCCTGCAAACCCTAGAGCAACTGGTTGTCATGACGGTAAGGAAAACTGAAGCACGTGTATATACACACACACACACACACACACACACACACACACACACACACACACACACACACACACACACACACACATTCACTCACACACACACACACACACACACACACACACACACACACACACACGGAGCTCACACATCCCAAACGAAGATCACATTGGATATATTTTTTTTCTTCCATGACTTTGACCATTTCTTTTTTTCTGTTATTATCATCCCGTCGACTAATGCGCGGGTCCGTTGCTTTGCCGTGTCCGAAAAGTGAATACATCTATCGGGAAACGTTTCCACTTAGCACTGTTCCAACTTCCGATCTTTTTACTGCTACATTTTTCAGCCCGGCGATGGCGTGAGCTGCCGCATAATTGTTTGAAATGTTCCGCCCTGACGTTTCTTATTATGGCTAATATTGGGGCTTGAAAAATAAGAGAGAGAGAGAGAGAGAGCATTGTTGTCGTCTACTTCGTCAAAGTCACTAGAGAGCGCGGGGAATACGCAATTATAAAGATGGCCGGAAAATTTAAATGAATAAAAACAGACAGCTGAAGTTTATGCGTTAAGGAAGAAAATGTATCACGCTCGACATCGCAGTCTTGAGTCGGTCAATGTCCTTTGTTCACCAGCTTCTGCGTCGTGCCTCCCACACACCTAAGGGAACAGGTGTGTGTGTGTGTGTGTGTGTGTGTGTGTGTGTGTGTGTGTGTGTGTGTGTGTGTGTGTGTGGAGGGGGGGAGGGGTGGGGGTGAGGACAGGGTAACAACGGGCAAAGGTGCTTACTAACTATTGCTTACGAAACTGATCAGGACGAGGCGTCTTCTACCTTGACAGGGTTCTTCAAGGCGATTTTCTCCCTCCAAATTGAGATGCAGACGTAATGTTGATGTTTACTTTGTGTTCTTTTTCTTCGGTTATCAATACCTGTCATCGTCTATGTCTATCTGTTTAGTTCTGATCATCTATTTGCTTGTTTTGTCTGTCTCTCTCTCTCTCTCTCTCTCTCTCTCTCTCTCTCTCTCTCTCTCTCTCTCTCTCTCTCTCTCTCTCTCTCTCTCTCTCTCTCTCTCTCCACAGGTGTATAGAGAGGCGAACACTTCTCACCTGTGTCGCTGCCTGATCCAACACTCCGCCTTTTATTGTTGTTGCTGTTTTGAGCGATCTCCCTTTCGTAGCCTTTATCCGTGTTCGCTCTTTCTAACCCTTTGTCAAACACACCCCTACCCCCCCCACCCCCTCCTCCTTACCTTCCTTCCCCTCCACCTCCTTCTTCACCCTCACCACCACTTCCTCTCCCTCTCCCACTTCCTCTTCCTCTTCCTCCTCCTGCTTCTCCTCTTCCTCTTCTTCCACTTCCTCCTCCTCCTCTTCCACTTCCTCCTCCTGCTTCTCCTCCTCATCCTCATCCTCCTCTGCTGGTTCTGTCTCAACTTCTCAGAGATTTTTGCCTCTTTTTTTGTGTCTCTCACCCATTCTTTTCCTTCGTGCGTGCTATTCCTTTATCTCTTTCTTTCTCTTCTATTTATTCATTTCTTTGCCGCTGAGTCACACCTGAATACCTTTACCTGCCTCACATCCCTTGTTCGTTTTAGTGTGGTGACAAATATTTGGCATACTAATTTCTTGTTATTAGAGACGTTGCGTGTTTTCTATGTGCTTTTTTTTTCTTAAGGAGCATTTAGACTCACGTGGCTGCAAGTGACAAATAGAAAAGAAGGGTGAAAACTCTTGTAGCGTGCTGGCTCATCAATGCTACATAAGGACATTTGATCCTCTAATATAACCGTTATTGCTGTCCTTCATCTTCCACCTTTGATCAGATAGTTAGTGTAGCTTGTCACAAACAGCCTCGTAAGGACCGGCAGGTCTGCTGTTGTTTGTTCTTCCTTTGTGTTCCTTTGTGTAACCTAATCACACCTCAACAGGGAAAAGAGCGGTTGGGATGCTCTCTGATTCGATTATGGTGGGGATTGTAAAAGGTAAGTTTGGGGTCATACACTCTAGCTGCGCGTGGCCTCGGTGTTCATCTCCTTGGCGAATGGAACCTCGTGATCTACATGCTCCAAGAATTTAATACGACTTTCTATACGTTGTTTTCTTACGTAATTTGTGTCCTATATGCGTTTATTATTAGCCGACTGTCTTTCAAAATTTTCCTCCTTATATAAACTCATGATGTTGTTTTGCCGGCACCAAGATAATTGAATGCGACTGTCATTCAAAATTTTCCTCCTTATATAAACTCATGATTTTGTTTTGCCGGCACCAAGATAACTGAATGTGACAGTTATTCAAAATTTTACTCCTTATATAAACTCATGATTTTGTTTTGCCGGCACCAAGATAACTGAATGCGACTGTCATTAAAAATTTTCCTCCTTATATAAACTCATGATTTTGTTTTGCCGGCACCAAGATAACTGAATGCGACTGTCATTAAAAATTTTCCTCCTTATATAAACTCATGATGTTGTTTTGCCGGCACCAAGATAACTGAATGCGACTGTCATTAAAAATTTTCCTCCTTATATAAACTCATGATGTTGTTTCAAGATAACTGAATGCGACTGTCATTAAAATTTTCCTCCTTATATAAACTCATGATGTTGTTTTGCCGGCACCAAGATAACTGAATGCGACTGTCATTAAAAATTTTCCTCCTTATATAAACTCATGATGTTGTTTTGCCGGTACCAAGATAACTGAATGCGACTGTCATTAAAAATTTTCCTCCTTATATAAACTCATGATCTTGCCGGTACCAAGATAACTGAAAGTGACAGTTATTCAAAATTTTCCTCCTTATATAAACTCATGATCTTGCCGGTACCAAGATAACTGAATGTGACAGTTATTCAAAATTTTCCTCCTTATATAAACTCATGATCTTGCCGGTACCAAGATAACTGAATGTGACAGTTATTCAAAATTTTACTCCTTATATGTAATCACGATGCTGTTAAACCGCTTTCGTTTTATTGCTGCCTTTTACTTATGTTTTAGTACACGTCTTAAACCATTTGATAAACCTTTAATAAAACCCACGAAATACGGAGAACAATCAAACTCTCGACCCAGTACAAAAGGAACATCAACACGGCCCCAAAGTTGACAAGGCATCAGGACACCTCATCTCACGTAATTGACTGCTCTTTCGGCCACCTCTTTAGATTATTTACAGGAGCAGCGAGTAGCGGGCTTTTTTTATTGTTTCCTTTTTTGTGTGCCCTTGTGCTGCCTCCTTTGCTGTAAAAAAAAAAAAAAAAAAAAACTCGCTCACACAGGTGTTTTGATATCAAGATCCAACCCCGCAGCACCAATTGAGCATTTGTAGCACATCATCAGCTAATTAACATGGCATTAGAACCGACACCGTGTAAATATATTCCTTATTTGATTGTGTGTGTCGGATGTCGCGTATACACCTGTTAATAATGTGTCACTTAATTAGCTCTGAGAATGTTTACCAGCAGCGCTCCATCCTATTAGCATTCCCTTCTGATTTCTTCGTCGTGGGTTGACTGCGCTAATTGCCTGTCCTTGATAAGTGTATTCCTCTTAGTTCTTGATCAGGCTTGAGTATTTTGTTGCTGTACTACGTAATTAATTAACTTCTGCTTATTTACTGTATATTGAAGGTCAGAATATCGAATTATGACCTGTTCTTTATTGTATTCGAAGCATCTTATTTCACTAAACATTTAAATTCTCTCTCTCTCTCTCTCTCTCTCTCTCTCTCTCTCTCTCTCTCTCTCTCTCTCTCTCTCTCTCTCTCTCTCTCTCTCTCTCTCTCTCTCTCTCTCTCTCTCTCTCTCTGGATTTTCATAATACAATTTGCAATATCAATTTCTGTGGCCACGGGCTGCTCGCTTTGTACTCCCCATGAATATTAGAGCAGCCGCGAAGGGTTTAATTGGTGTATGCAGATATCTTAGTGTTGGGCCGAGTGTCCGCCGACGATAATGCAGACATGCCCCCTCTTTACAGCACACCTTGACTCCTATGGCTGATATTACCTGTGATGATCCCGCTAGGTCGAAGATGTAGGTGTGCGCAGCTAAGTAGGCAGGCAGGTAGGTAGGTAGGAAGGTCTTTGTGTGTATGTATGGAGTGAGTGAGAATGTGAGCGTATTATCATGTATGGAGGGATGGGGGAGGATTTTGTGTGTATATTTTTGTGGGTACTGTGTGTGTGTGTGCGTGTGTGTGTGTGTGTGTGTCCCCATAAACACATTTGTAATTTTTTTTTTCAGTTCTAAAGGCTATAATTACATGATTAACGCTGATTATTACATTGAAATATACGGTAACTTGATTGATCCTCTATGTACCTATTTACTTATCTACTTTGCTTTACTTTACATATCTACTTTATTTATTATTACTTATCTTATCTACTTATATACTTGCCTACTAGTCTATATCCCTACTTCCCTTCGAATCTATATCTCTACTCCTTCTCTTCTACCTTCTCTTCCTCTTCCTCCTCACTCTTCTCGCGCCATTATCTTCTTTCGTTTTCATTTTTGTTCCCCTTTGAAGACATTCCTACTTTCCTTCACCTCCCTCCTCACTTCATTCCTTAGTAGAGATCCTAGCTGAGTGATGGAACGTTTTGTGAGCCTCAGTGAAAACCTGTAAACCTCATAATAAACCTCTGCATTTTCGTGACAATCCATCTGTTTTGTTCTCCTCTTCCTTTTTCTTTCTGTCTAACTTTCGGTGTTGTTCTATCTTCCCTATCTCTCCTCTTTCCTTCTGTTCATCTCTGCCTCCATGCTCTAAGTCTCCCTACCTACTCCTCTTCCTTTCCTTTCGTTCTTCGTGTGTTTCATTCTTCATCTTCTTTCTTACTTCCTCCATTTCTCCCTGTCGGTGTTGTTCTATTTTCCCTATCTCTCTTCTTTCCTTCGATCCATCTCTGCCTCCATGCGTAAATTCTCCCTACCTACTCCTCTTCCTTTCCTTTCGTTCTTCGTGTGTTTCATTCTACATCTTTCTTACTCCCTTCATTTCTCCCTTTCACTATCGTTTTATTCTCTCTGTCTATCCACTCCCCCTCCCTTCCACCCTTTCCTCATGCTTTACCTCTCTCTATCTCCCCGACTCCCTCCCTTTCTCTCTCTATGCAAGCTTTAAATCTCTTAATCTCCTCCCTTTGTATAAGTTTTATTCGCTCGCCTTTCTTTTTTTCTGTAGCTCCCTGGCTCCCTGCTTTACTTCTTTATGTTTTTCCTTCACTTCCTCCTTTATGCTCTCCCTTTTTTCCTCTCTTCCTCCTTCATTTCCACTATGCGCTTACTCTCCTTCCTTTCTTCCTCACTTGATCACGGTTTATCCCTATCGCCCTATCCCTCGCCTGCCTGATCAACCCTCATTCCCTCTCTTAACCTACCTGTCTATCCGCCTTTACCTCTCTCCTTCCTTTTTTCCTCCCTTGACCATTGTTTATCCCTATCGCCCTATCCCTCGCCTACCTCATCAACCCTCATTCCCTCTCTTAACCTACCTCTCTACCCGCCTTTACCTCTCTCCCTCCTTCACGTCCTCAGTTTCTCCACTGGTTTGCTGTGTCAGGTGATCTTCCCCACTCTATACGTATCATCATCATCTTATTATTCTTAGTATTATGAAAGTGATGAGGATGAGGAGGAGGAGGAGGCACGACGTTTCCTCTCGGGTCTCGTCTCCTTTGGGTCGGCATTTCGTTTTCGAGGCAAAGAATCCCGCCGAACACCGCGCCTCGCCTTGTTATATATAATTACCACACACACACACACACACACACACACACACACGAGAGGTCGGCCTTGTGAATTAATTGAATGGTAATTAATATATGCCGGACGCCACGGTATACATTACTCCGCTGCTCCGACCCAAGAGTAGCCAGGGAGGGAACGCGAGCCCGGGAGAACCACAGAGCCTCGTTTTACTCCTCAGGCTACTTAGCGCTAATTATTAATATCTAGAACGATCAGAAGGGAGATTCACTTTACCCAGCCTTGCCTCACCTCGCCTCACCTCACCCTTCCCCCCTTACCTTTCCTCACCTCACCTCAATTCACCTCACCGCACCTCTCCAGAGCGATCAGAAGGGAGACTCACTTTACCCAGCTTTGCCTCACCTCACCTTGCCTCACTCTTCCCCTCTTACCTTTCCTCACCTCAATTCACCTCACCCCACCTTGTCCTCATTCTCCCCCACCGTCACCATCCCACCTCTCCAGAGCGATCAGAAGGGAGACTCACTTAACCCAGCCTTGCCTCACCTCGCCTTGCCTCACTCTTCCCCCCTTACTTTTCTTCATCTCACCACACCACACCTCACCGCACCTTGTCTTCATTCTCCCCCACCTTACACCATCCCACCTCTCCTTATTTCTTCCTTTTGTAACTTTTCCCGACTTCTCTTCTTCCCCGCTTACCATTTCTCATCTCACCTCACCTCAACGAACCCTCCTTTTCCACCATCTTATAGTTGCTTCACCTAGCCTCGCCTTACCTGACCTCACCTTACCTCACTCTTCTTCTCCCCTCCCCTTACCATTTATCATCTCACGTCACCTAAACCTCCACTTTGCACAACCCCATTTCACTCTCTTATCTTCTGTTACATTACTTTAAGTCATCTCATCTCACCTTACCCTACTCACCCTCCTCCATCACCACGCCTCACCTCGCCTCATAAGAACATAAGGAAACTGCAAGCCCCCATTCTTGACCCCGCACCTCATCTCACGTCCCCTCCTCTCCCTTACTGTCGCTAACCCACCACTCTTGGACGCACCTTCGTATCTTCCAACGATTCTACATGAGAGCATTCGTGCTAATCATCTGACAGCTCCCGAGAACAAATTATCAGTCATCTTTTCTCCTCATATATATAATTAATACAAAACTGGAAATAATTTTTCCCTCATTATCTCATTTGTAAAGCAGTTTCAACCCATACCCTCCTTTAACCTCAAATAATCTAATACGAACCTACTGCGGATGAACTCTGTGTGTGTGTGTGTGTGTGTGTGTGTGTGTGTGTGTGTGTGTGTACTCCCCGAGGCTGGTGAGCTGACGTAACGCGACACTCTCGGCTTTCCTCTGTTCGCCTCATATTGGAAATCACTCGCTATTAATCACAGATGACCGCCGTCCCCGCCGCCTCCGTGTCGACGCGAGTTCTGGGTTCTCGTCTAACCATTATTATCGTCGCCATATTACGCCCAAGGTGACCTGCTGCTTCGAGATCCTTAGGGTTTAATCAAAATTTATAGTTCAAAGACATTACCATAATTAGTAGTGGTAGTAGTAGTAGTAGTAGTAGTAGTAGTAGTAATATTTTTTTATTATTATTGATATTATTTTCACTATTTTTATCAGCAGTAGTAGTAGTAGTAGTAGTAGTAGTAGTAGTAGTAGTGATAGTAGTAGTAGTAGTAGTAGTAGTAGTAGTAGTAGTAGTAGTAATAGTAGTAGTAGTGGTAGCAGTAGTAGTAGTAGTAGTAATAGTAGTAGTAGTAAAACGTGTCTACAACTTGTTATTCTGTGATTTCAATAAATTAAAGTCTCATGTTTGCAGGTAATAGTTGATATAAGAGATTTGTTCACTTCAGTTGGTTATGTAACATTACAAAAAGCTTTTCTTTGCAGTAGTTTCGAAAACATGGCCGGTTGTTACGCCGCTATTATCTTTCAGGTTTATGCTCCAGTTTCAAGTGGTTCATCAAAACTACATGAATTTTATTTGTTTGTTTTTCTCCCCGTTGAGGGGCTCCGTTACATATTTTTCTTATGACAACTTGTATTCTTAGCTCACAAGTTACACATATTTGTTCCTACATTCTAGCAGGGAGCACATGTTTACAATTTCCTTCCCTCTAAAAATGTTTCAGTCTTTGTTCTATCTTAAAACGTAACACATTTTTTGTAGACTCACATCTACTTTCGTTTACCTAATTACTTGTTTATAAGTGTACAATATTACACATCTAGTTCTGTATTCGTATGTTTCTATGTATGTCTTTACCAGTATACCAGTTCACAGGAGTGTTAGAGCAGCATCATGTATACCTGGCTACTCGTACAGGTACACACACGCACACGACCAGGTGAGTCGAGGAGGGAGAGGGAGAGTGAACGGGAAAGGAGAAGGGAGGGGAAGAGAGAGGGAGAGAGGCCGCCACGTGATGGCCGAGGAAATAATTAAGTCAAGTCGTGGCCTGATGAGGTAAATAAAGAGCTGACTGACCACCTCCACCACCACCACCACCACCACATCCACCACCACAACCACAACCACCATCAAACACAACCACCCCCATACGTAACAAGAACCACCACAATCACCACCACGCTGTCGCCGCCTCTACCACCTCCACTACCATTACCTTAACCACAACTACCATGCCACAGCCAACATTACCACCACCATCACCTCTATCACCACCATCACCACTTCAATAACCACCACAACAACCGTCGCCGCTTCCACCACCTCCACCACCATCACCACACCTCCCACCACTTCTACCATACCACCACCGCCACTACCACCATCACCACCACCAACACCCCCACCATCACCATTACCACCACCGCCACTGCTCTACCTGTGTTGACCTTGTGTCGTTGGAGTAATTAATAATTACAGTCTAATCAAGTCTGGTAATTAAGTCTCTGGGCGAGATCATGAGGCTGCTCCACCTCCTCATTAATGAAGGCGAATACGGCCAAATTGCATTAAGGGGATTGTTAATTACGGAGGCGTTATATCAAGGTTGTAATTCTGGCAGTCATAATATCATTCCGGCCTAACGCAATTGGATTAGCGCCGGCATTATGCGCTGTGATTATCGTCTTGTTTACTAAGTTCTTCAAACGAGGCCAAAATGAAGAGGAGGAGGAGGAGGCTGCAGCATCATCACCACCACCATCACCACCACCACCACTCGGCGACAATACAAGGCTTTACACTTAATGTAACCTAGCCTTAATAAATTTTATATAGCCGAGCCTTGTTTACACGCTTCTTAAAACGGGGCTAAAATGAAGATGTGGTTGCTAGCTATGATCACCATCACCACCACCCGGAGATAATAAAAGGGTTTAACAAGTAACGTAATCCTAGCTAATCTTAATCTAACAGGTGAGATAGTTTTGTGTTGAGTGTCAATACTCTAGAAACCCTGAAGATAAGGTTAGATAGATTCATGAATTTGGGGGATAGGTGTTGTTAGGCTTCCAGGAGTTGCACCGTACAGACTAGCAGGCCTCTTGCAGACCCCCGTTCTTATGTTCTTATACCATGAAATCAGAATATCGTCAACGCCACTCCCCCAACCATCTACACCTGAAGTAACCCACTATCATAATAACGTAACATATTATACAAAAAATCAAAATGATGTTTATTTTAATTTAGTCCGTTCTAAATTACCTCAGCTACCGAGAACCCAAATAAATTAAGAAACACCGGAGTGCGAGACAGAAAAAGAAGAAGCAAGAAAACTGGATCAGGTGGAAAAAGGGAGCCAGAAAAAAGAAAAAAAACGAATCGGAGAAAGAAAAAATAGCGAGGAACAGCGAGATCGCGCGGGTGAACGCGGGTCAGGGGAGAACATCACCCGCGACATGAGTAACAATCGCGCCAAAAACCAAGTCACATTTTCCCAAACTAAAGAGGAGAGAAGCGATGCCTTGCTGCCGTCTTTTTCCTTTCTCCTACTCCTCTTCCTCATCCTCTTCTTCCTCCACTTTCTCCTACCCATTTTTTCCTCCTCCTCCTCCTTGAGACCTGAACTAGTCCACCTATCCGAACAAGTGGAGGAAGAGAGAGAAAAGGAGACTAGCAGTGGAGAGGGGAAGAGGATGGGAAGGGATAAGAAGTATCAAGGCAACTAAACACCTCTAAGGAATTATGAGAGGAGTGTTTTTAAATGATGGAGGAGACGGAGGAGAAAGAGGAGGAGGAGAAGGTGGAAAAGGAGGAGGAGAAGGAGGAGGAGGAAAAGGAGGAATATACAGAGGAGGAGGAGGAGGAGGAATATAAGAGGTAGGAGGAGAAGAAGGAATAAGGAGAGGAATGAAAGGGAAGAAGAGAAAATGAAGGGGAAAAAGCAGTGGCAAAAGAGCAACAAAGAGAAAAAAAGAGAAAGAGAAAAGGGAGACGGTAGTTGAGGAAAGAAGAAGAGAAAAAGGAAGATGATACGAAGGAAGAAGAGAAGGAGAAAAGTAAAAATGAAGATACTGAATGCGGAGAAACGAAGAAGACGAGGAAAAGAGAGAACACAAAGGAGAAAAGGTGTGTGGGGGGACGAGGGGGGGGAGTGGAGGTGCAAGAGGGGTAACACTGGAGGGGGGGGGGAGAGAGAGAGAGAGAGAGAGAGAGAGAGAGAGAGAGAGAGAGAGAGAGAGAGAGAGAGAGAGAGAGAGAGAGAGAGAGAGAGAGAGAGAGAGAGAGAGAGAGAGAGAGAGAGAGAGAGAGAGAGGAAGCGGAGGGGTAGAAGAGAGAAGGCAAATGTAAACAACAGGTGTCTCCTTTCTCTAACCGCCTGACACTGTCCTCGTGGTCACCTGCCTCGTCCGACACACACACACACACACACACACACACACACACACACACACACACAAAGCATATGCAGCTTAAGCGCTTTCAAGAACCACCAAAATACACACACACACACACACACACACACACACACACACACACACACACACACACACACACACACACACACACACACACACACATACCTGAGTGACACCTGCCCAACCGCACACTCAGGCTCGTCAGGTGATGCTCGCCTCACCTGTCTGTCTCGCTAAAACTGTGGAAAAATGTCTTGCTCTTCGCTGGTCCATCATGAAACCATCTCTCTCTCTCATGAAACCATCTCTCTCTCTCTCTCTCTCTCTCTCTCTCTCTCTCTCTCTCTCTCTCTCTCTCTCTCTCTCTCTCTCTCTCTCTCTCTCTCTCTAATAAAAAAAAATGTACTTGATCTACAAAATTAGTCATTGGCATGGTAGAGTGTGTGTGTGTGTGTGTGTGTGTGTGTGTGTGTGTGTGTGTGTGTGTGTGTGTGCATATAACATCACACTTTCCAGAGCACCGTCACCACCACCACCACCATCTCATAACAATATTCATCACCATTTAAACACCTCTCCCCTTTCCCTTCCACCATACACCACCATTACTACTTTACCCACCACCACCACAGCAACAACAACCACCATCATCACACCACTCAACACCACTAAACATCATCACCATCTCAAGCACCACCAATCTCATCACCTCCTCCCATTATCACCACCAATACACTAAACCGTTCAGAGACAGTGTAGGTGAAGCCACGGCCACTAACCACTGTATCTTGCATCTCCCAGCCACCATTGCCACCATCGCCAGGCCTCTCCGGCGCCACCATTATCACTACTAACACCATCATGGGCGAAGCGCTCCCTCCATAATCGCCACAATTGACTAAAAGCGCCGCTGATAAACACACACACACGTATCGGGCAGGCGGTTGGTGGAAGGACGGACCAATCCCTGCACGAAGGACAACATGAAGGAAGAGGAGGAGATACAAAAGGAGAAGGAGCCGGAGAATGGAGAGATAAGAAGCAGGAAAGGGAGGAGAAGGGAGGGGAATAAGGGAAGGAGGAGAACAAGTTGATAATGAAGAAACGAAGCAGATCAGGATGGGAAAGACAGCGTAGATAGAAAATGGAAATAGAAGAGTAGAATATGACATGTAGGGAAAGAGGAGTACAAGGAAAACGAGGAGAACGAGGAGAAAGAGAAACAACAGAATCAGATGAACAGGTAGGAGAGAAGCAAAGGGGGGTGGGTACAACGGCAATATGATAAGACGTAATAATGGGAAAAGGAGAAAGAGATGAATAGGAAGGGATGGCGAAAAAAGGCATTGAGCAGAAAGAAAAAGGGGAAAAGCAGGAGTAAAGATAATAGTTGGAGAGAGAGAAGGTAGATGAAGGAAGAAAACAGAGAAGGAGTAAGAAGAGAAAAAAGAGCAGGAGAACTATGAAGACAAGATAATATGGAAGAAGAAAGACGAAGAGAAGAACGAAGAGGAGGAAGACGAAGTAGAGAAACAAGACGAGAAGTAATATAAGAAGAATGAAGACCCCGGAGAATGGGAAGAGATAAGAATATATACAGAAAGAGGAGGTGGAGGAGGAGGAGGAGGAGGACGACGATGAGGATGAGAAAGACGAAGGGGAGGAAGAGAAGTGCAAGAGATGAGAAGAAGAATGAGGAGAAGGCGAAAGAGGACAAGGAGGAGGAAGGAGAGGAAGACGAAGGGAAGGACGAGGAGGGCGGCTTGTCAACGTCTATTAAATTGTAATCATCATCATTAGCACCGTGCATGGACCTCCCGTCATTGAATATTCCATGCATTTAAGATTAATTGTCCCGGCGACGCTAGACACATGACCTCGGAGGAGAGAGAGAGAGAGAGAGAGAGAGAGAGAGAGAGAGAGAGAGAGAGAGAGAGAGAGAGAGAGAGAGAGAGAGAGAGAGAGAGAGAGAGAGAGAGAGAGAGAGAGAGAGAGAGAGAGAGAGAGAGAGAGAGAGAGAGAGAGAGAGAGAGAGAGAGAGAGAGAGAGAGAGAGAGAGAGAGAGAGAATATGGCCGAGGGGATAGAGATGGAGGGGGACGAGAGAAAGTGGCCGCCGGAGGAACACTGGCAAGTATTGAGAGGAAAGTAGCGACAGAGGAGAGGTGGGAAGCGAGGGGCGGACGGCGAGGGCAAAGAGAGAGGAGTGGGAGAAGGAGGGGTCAGTGGAAGAGGAAAGAGGTGGAGTACGAGGAGGACGAGGAGGAGGAGGAGGAGGAGGAAGAGGCGTGCGTTGGAGTGCATTGGAGGAGGGGATGTGAGAGAAAACAGAGAACAGTGGACTGAAAACAGCATGAAAAGGGATATAGTGAACTCGGGGCGAAGGAAAAGAACGGTAATAAAAAAATATAGGAAAACGGATTGGCATGACGCTGCATGGATTGGCTTCAGGGAGGGATTGATGCTTCGCGGCGTCAGTAAAGCTGATGCATTAACGGGGATTCAATCACTTACTGAATGACGAGGCTCCAAAAAATATGAGGCACGGTGGCCACCTCTGAGTCTTGAACCCCAGAGAAAAAAACGTATATAAACACAACCTACTAATTCATTTTTGCACCTTTGACTTGTAAGACCTTTGATTGCATAACGCGAGCAACAATGGTAATGAGGATAATGATGATAATAACACTAATAATAATGAAAAAATCATAAAAAAACAGTAGCTACATCACTGCCACAATTATCAAAGTCTTCAGCCAGTACTAATCTCGATTTTTTTTCATCGAAGCGAAAATGTATCTGCCCGTAAAGGTGACCTTGTTCCCCGGGAAAGTTTGCTGCTAGCTGATTGGTAGAATATACGATGCCCGAATAACATCACTGTATTTAAAGTAATTGTCAGGTAATATATCAAAACTTACTTAGCCTATGACCAAGTTTCTCCTTCCGATACATGTTATGTCGATTAAAACTAGCGAGTTAGGAGATTATGAAGTGATGTACAGGTAAGTCTTAATATGTTGACATAAATCGCCCAAGTCAGCAAACACAAACGTGTTTGGATGGTCTATGTGTTGTTGCAGCATCAAGGCCTCGGGTTTATATTCCTATCCTAATAACAAACAACAGTTTACCTTTGCCAGCTGAGAAACCGAATTACGTACTTATTACAGTGTCAGTAACTTTGGAAGGACACGTGTATCCATATACACTGCAACAATATATAAATGCCGTTCCCATGTTACAGACAATATATCAGATACCTAATTCGGTTTTTTCTTTTTTTTCAGCTGGCAAAGGTAAACTAAGTTGTTGTAATTTTTTTTAAAGATAGGAGTATAAACCTGAGGCCTTGCTGATGCAACAATATGTAAACAATAATATCGCGATGACAGTGACTATGTGTGGTACAGCATTGTATTTGACCACTGTGTTCTCGCGTCCTTCGTACTCATGTGGCATCGCACTTTACATCTCTGAAAGCCATTTCAATTGTTACAATGGATCGTTTCGTAAATTATACATATAAACTGTGAAGTTTCAGCCATGCAGATACTGTCGAACACTGTACTCTCTGCTTCACTCTGTTAATTTTCTTTTTATTTCAGCGTGGTCGTGGACAACAGGTAGCTAAGCAATGTTGCAGGATTCAAATAAACACGCAATGATAATGTATATTCAAGAAAACAAGAGATCAAAGCAAATTATCGGTCACAATATGACTGACTGGGTAAGTTCTTATGTGTGCCCTAAACCAATGACTGTGCAATCAATAATAGTACAAGCATGACTGTTAGCCGAAACAGCCATGATCAAGGGTCTTGTTAGGCATGGTCACAATGACTGAACGTGAGCTTTCAGTGGCATCAGTATCAGATTCTTAAAACTCATGGAGATCATTGAGCGGATTATCAACGAGCCTCGATCATCACAACTCTCTCAGTCCTCACCTTAACGTAGTCTGCAAAACACCTTGATGGGAACTCCTCAACATGCCCGTGCCAAAGATTTATTTACTAAAGTCCTTTCCCTTTCCTTTCCACCCTACTGCATTCTTTCCCATCCCTCTCCCCTTCCCAAATCGTTCTCCCCCCGGCGTTGTTCCCCCATCGATGGCTTCGCTGTCCTCATCCTTCCCCTTCCCCAATCCCTCGCCACCAGACGTTGTCACCCTCATTCTACATCCTTCCCCATACCCCAATCCTTCACCCCCGACGTAGCTCTCCCATCTCTAGCTTCCTCTCTTCATCCTTCCCCATCCCCACTCCTCCACCTCCCGACGTAGCTCCCCTATCTCTGGCTTCCCTCTCTTCATCCTTCCCCTTCCCCTACCCGATCCTTCAACCCCCATCCCTGGATTTCCTTTCTTCATCCTTCGCCCCCAATTCTTCACCCCATCGCCGTCGGCATCCTCATTCTACATACTTTCCCTTCCCCATCATAGCTTAGCGTAACCCCCCTCCCCCCGTCGTCGGCCTCCCCTTCCTCATCCTTTCCCCATCCATCACCGCCCGGCATAGCCCCACTATCTTCGGCCTCCCCTTCTTTATCCTTCCTCTTCCCGATTCCTTCTCCTCCTATGTCAAAAAGAGTTGCTTCAGTCTGTCTGAAAGAGCTTACACCGGGTTTCCATAGGTACGCTAATTGTAAGTGTTTATACTACAATATACACCAAAGTAAGATAGATAGACACAATAAGAAAAGACAAGAATATAAGGAACACTTTCTTAGGAAATTTAGTTTTGGGATCCCGTCGCAAGCAGCTGGGTGTTGAGGGGACATTTTGGTCTCGGTGACTGTCGGTTTGGTGGAGAGTAGCAGCCTACGTATTCCCTCACACTGGTTACAACTTCCACTGCTACTGTCCCTCCCCCGCCGTGTTGTGTTCCTTGGTTAATTCTTCAAGTACGGCGCGGGGCACTTTCTTCACTACTCTTTTCAGTTCTTTTTCCACCACTTTTCCATTCTGCCTTGTGTTGGCGTCCTTGTCCATCACGGGTATGATCGAGACTGTATGTTTACGGACTATTCTCTCTTGTATGGTGATGATAAACTTCAATTCAGTTTTGTCCGTTTCTTCATCTCCAGTAAGATTTCCTTGTTCCACCGTTTTCGAAACCGTGAGGTTTTGAGGAGTTGTTTGTGTCATGTTTTCCTTCTTGCTGACAACCTTCTCAACAACCTTCCGTTGATTGACAACTTTTTCTTCTGTTACGGAAGGAGTAATCTTTTTATTGCCTGGCATAATCTCAATTGTTTTCTCTGTTCGTTCTACTTTCTGAGGTCCATCGCCCTTATCAGTATCATTCTTACTCTCCACAGATGTTTCCTTAATGATTTCCTGTGAAGGTAGTTTTTCTTCTTTCTCTGTTACTAATATTTCATTCGTTTTATTGCCTGGCAGAATCTTCTTTGTTTTCTCTGTTCGTTCGACTTTCTGAGGTCCATCGCCCTTTTCTGTAACATTCCTACTTTCCACATATGTCTCCTTAATGCATTCCTGTGAAGGTAGCTTTTCCTCTTTCTTTGTTACTAACTTCATTCGTTTTATTGCCGGGCAAAATTTCCGCTTCCCACTCTACCGATATCATTGCCACCGAAACTGCAGAAGACGATTGGCAAAGTACTTTCCCCCGTTAAAGTATCCTCGATCCTGTCAAAAACGTGCTGAATACTTGCCCCGGGAAAGCAAACTCTAAGTCTATTCCCCTTATCCCTTGAACAAAAGTACCTGTCAATGAGCCTAACTTGACTGTCTCCCACAAGACTTTCCTAGGAACGGCGCCAGGGGCGGGAAGATAAGCTGAAACAGGAGGAAGGGGTGGGGAGAGAGAGGGAGGGGTGGTAACCGGTTGGGACTGTGTGGAACGGGAAGAGAGTAGGTAGGGGGGAGGGTAGCGGCTGAAGCGGCAGAGATAGGAGGAGGAGGAGGAGGAGGGAGAGGAGGAAGAGGTAGGGGCCAGTGGAGAATGAGAAGAGAAAGAAGTGGGTGGGGGCAAGGCAGAGGAGGTCGAGGAGGAGGGGGAAGAAGGAGAGAAGGAAGAGGAAGAGGGAGAGCAGGAGGGGGAAGGGGAGGGAGTCTGGACGGAGGGGGAGGGAGAGGAAGGGGGAGTGTTCGGGGAGGACGACGAGGAAGGCACCTCGGAGGAGGAGGGTGAGATGGGAGAGCTGCAGCTGGAGGAAGGGGAGGGGGGAAAAAGAGAGGGGGGAGGAGGGGGGGAGAAGGAGGAGGAGAAGGAGGAGGAGGCTGTGGAGTAGGAGAAAGGGGAAGAGGACGAGGCTGAGAGGGGCGGGGAGGCGACGGGGCTGGGTCGTGCTGGGGAGCTGAGGCGTGAGGGGGGGAGTGGCAGAGAGGGCCAGGCGAAGGTGGCAGGGAGGTCAGCTAGTGAGCGCGCGGGTAGGTGATCGTGATCAAATCGTATCTTACCGTAACCTATTTGATTCAAATCTGAGGATAATCGTAGCACATCGTAGCGTTTCGTAGTGCTTCGTAGTGCTTGACCCATGGAATCCTCATTTCTTACTCTCTATCTCTCTCTCCTTTCCCGCACGAAAGACTAAACCCATTCCCCCGCCTGACCTCGTGAATACGGTGGCGTTTCGGTATACAGCAGCAGCAGCAGAAGAGGAGGTTCGTTCAATATTCGGGGACGCCTGTCAGAGCTTCTTTTAACTGATTCTTGGTCATCCTCTCTTAGCCGTTTCGGTGAACTTTCGCAGTTGCGCAAGACATATCGAAAGCTTTCGATAGTCTGGCACAAGTCTTTGCCTTCTAAACTGTCCTCTTGCGGTTTCTATCCTTTTCTCTGTTCCTTTATCTTCAGCTTCCTTTCCGGCCGTTCTATCTCTGCGGTGGTAGACGGTCACTGTTCTTCCCCTGAACCTATCAACAGTGGTGTTCCACAGGGCTCTGTCCTATCACCCATTTTCTTCCTGTTATTCATCAATGATCTTTCCATAACAAACTGTCGTATCCACTCATACGCTGACGACTCCACTCTGCATTATACAGCTTCTTTCAACAGAAGGCCCTCTCAACAGGAATTGCATGACTCAAGACTGGACGCTGCAGAGCGCTTAACCTCAGACCTTGCTATTATTTCCGATTGGGGTAAAAGGAACCTTGTATCCTTTAAGGCCTCAAAAACTCAATTTCTCCACCTATCAACTCGACATAATCTTCCAAACACCTATCCCCTATTCTTCGATAACACTCAGCTGTCACCTTCAACACTAAATATCCTTGGTCTATCCTTAGCTCAAAATCTCAACTGGAAACCTCACATCTCCTCTCCCATTAAATCAGCTTCCTCGAGGTTGGGCGTTCTGTATCGTCTCCGACAGTTCTTCTCCCCCGCACAGTCGCTATACATTTACAGGGGCCTTGTCCGCCCTCGTATGGAGTATGCATCTCACGTGTGGGGGTCTCCGCTCACACAGCTCTTCTGAACAGAGTGGAGTCTAAGGCTCTTCGTCTGATCAGCTCTCCTCCTCTTACTGACAGTCTTCTACCTCTTAAATTCTGCCGCCATGTTGCCTCTCTCACCATCTTCTATCGATATTTTCACGCTGACTGCTCTTCTGAATTTTCTAACTGCATGCCTCCCCCCCTCCCGCGGCCCCGCTGCACACGGCTTTCTACTCTTGCTCATCCCTATATTATCCAAACCCCTTATACAAGAGTTAACCAGCATCTTCACTCTTTCATCCCTTACAATGGTAAACTCTGGAACAGTCTTCCTTCGTCTGTATTTCCTCCTGCCTATGACTTGTCTCTTTCAAGAAGAGTGTATCAAGGCACCTCTCCACCCGAAATTGACCTCTCTATTGGACACTCTACTATCTTCTGTTGTGGGAGCGGCAAGTAGCGGGCTATTTTTATACACTGTTCTTGTTGCCCTTGAGCCGGCTCTTTTGTTGTAAACACACACACACAGACACACACACACACACACACACACAAACCCAAACAAGCTGACAAATCAAAAGTGAGACGGAACGGGCGGAAGAGCGGCCAGACGAACGAACGAACGGCCCTCCGCTGCCACAACACAATATCAACAGGGAATTGAACCTAAAATCAACAGCGAATGAGACCTAATATTTGCAGGCTTACCCCCAACTAAGTAAGCATTATGACCGCGAGCCCGGCCACCGAGACGGAAATGTATCACGGGATTAACGAAATTATGACCAGCGACCGACCGAACGAGAACGAGAGCGAGAGAGAGAGAGAGAGAGAGAGAGAGAGAGAGAGAGAGAGAGAGAGAGAGAGAGAGAGAGAGAGAGAGAGAGAGAGAGAGAGAGAGAGAGAGAGAGAGAGAGAGAGAGAGAGAGAGAGAGAGAGAGAGAGAGAGAGAGAGAGAGAGAGAGAGAGAGTCGGCTAGAGAGGAGGCTGTGGATGCGAAAATACTCCCTACGGCTGGAACAGGTTAGACATAAAGCAGGAGGAGGAGGAGGAGGAGGAGGAGGAGGAGGAGGAAGAGAAGGTGGAGGAGGAGGAGGAGGAGGTGAAGGAGGAGAAAGAGGAGGAGGAAGAGAAGGTGGAGGAGGAGGAAATAGAGGAGGGGAGGAGGGAGAGATAAAGGGGATGATAGAGAAGAGAGGGAAGAGGAAAAGAAAAATAAGATAAAGGTGATGATACAAAGGAAGAGGACAAGGAGTAGAACGAGGAGGAAAAGGAGGAGAATGAGATAAAGAGAATGACAGTGAATAGGAAAAGAAGGAAAAAAATAATATATAGGTAATGGAAGTTAGGACGAGGACGAGGAGGATAAGGCAGACAACGAATGGAACAACGAAGGAAGAGAGACAGCGCCAAGAAATTCGAATGTCATGAAGCTAAAGGAAGAATAAAGGAGCACGAGTAATATCAGTAATAATAACTATGGACGGATCATCGGGAATATGAAATGAAAATCTTGATGGAATGGAACGAGAAGAGGAGGAGGAGGAGGAGGAGGAGGAGGAGGAGGAGGAAGAGAATGAAAGCTAGGATGTATATTAATGTGAATTCGGAAGAGACCGTGGAAGGAAAAGTATGCAGAAATAGTGGAAATGGAACTATGAAGGAGCAAAAAGAAATTAGACTAAACCAACAATAAGCACAGAACCCTTTCCGGCAAGGTTTAGAAAGAAGGAATAAACTAAAATAATTGACTTTCAACAATCGCCTTCTTTGATAATCCTGCCATTGTAAAGTACGTGTGCGCTTTCAATCAATTAACCAATCAATCAATCAATCTATCTATCTATCAATAAATGAATAAATAAATAAATGAACGAAAGAATGGACAACTAAACTAATAAAAGCGTAAAGGTGGAGATTAATTAGTACTGTGTGATAAGTTTTAAGCAAAAAAGAAGAGAAAGAGAGAACAGACAGATTCACTTCAAAAGCGCTATTCTTTGCTTCGTTGGGTGAAAGCATCGCCTGCCACACACACACACACACACACACACACACACACACACACACACACACACACACACACGCCATCCAGTACTCAGAAACAGAGACGCAGGGAAATCGCAAATGAAGAGAAGAGGAAAATATTGTTAATTTCGGGAAACCAAACAATGCAGAACCGATTAATAAGAGATAAAACGCAATACGGTGACGGCAGAATACACACACACACACACACACACACACACACACACACACACACACACACACACACACACACACACACACACAGAGGCATTTATAAGAACGAATGCGGCCACAATAAGAACTGAAAAAGCGATAATGCGCATACGTTACCAAAAACCGAATGACATGGACGAAAACACATGTTGGAAGAAGTAACAGAATGGATGCCGATGATAATGTACATGCCATTAACAGGATTTTTTTTTTCTTTTTTTTACTGTAGGTGTGAACGTTTAGAAAAAAAGGAGAATTATATGAAGACATCTACCCAACCTAATATGACTTCGCTTCTTTTCTAAATTCTTCTTTTTTACTTTTTGTCAGCAGTAACGTTTTCCGGAAAATATATAATACGAAAAGAAACATATATATATCAAAGGATAAAACGAGAAAACAAGTTGAAGAAAAAAAAACATTAAATAAGGAAAGAAAAAAAACGAGAATGCTAATAAGAGAAACATTAAACCAAAAAGGAAATATAAAAGAACACTCGAGAAAAACAGAGGAAATGTAAAAAAATACGAAATATAAATGGAAAAAATCAAGGAAATAATTAAACGGATCTGCAAAAAATCGACCACAAGGGGAAAACGAGGAAATAAATAAAAGGAAAAAAAAGTGAAATGAATAAAAGAAGAAAGAAGGGTATGAATAAAAGGAAAAAATGAGAAAACAAATAAAAGGAAGAAAACGAGGAAATAATTGAAAGGAAACACGAGGTAAGAGCAGAAGGAAAACTAGAAATAACATAAATAAAAAAAAACGAAGATAAAGAAGAAATAGAGAGAATTGAAACAGAGGGGAAAAAAACAATATAAGAATTACCAAGTCAGAAAAAAATAACCATGTAAATAAATAAAAAAATGCGACAAGGAAAAAAATACAAGAAAAGAATAAGAAAACACTCAAAATAATCAAATGAATACAAATAATCCAAATAAAGAAAGATAAACTTAAGAAAAAGACGAAAAATCTATAAAAAAAAGGGCTACAGAGAGAGAGAGAGAGAGAGAGAGAGAGAGAGAGAGAGAGAGAGAGAGAGAGAGAGAGAGGCGACGAAACACGGAATAATGAAGAGCATCGGGCGAGCTGACTCCGGCGAGGGATCAAGGGGAGCGGAGCGGCGGATGAACACAGAAATAACGGCGGATTACGACTCAAAACGCAGGAAACTTTTGCCCAAGAATAAATGGATAGACAAATTGGTAACGCAAAACGGGGGTGGTGAAGGAAGGCCTGGGGGGGGAGAGGGGAGTGAGGGGCGGGGAACGGGTGATGAGCGGAAGGGAGTGTGGGGGAGCGGTGTACTTTGTGTGGTGTTATTGGGGTGAGAGGGAAGAGGAGGAGAAGGAGGAGGAGAGAAGCGTGGGTGGAGTTGTGGGAGACTGGAGGCACAGAGAGATGGATGGAGGTAAGGAAGGAGGGATGACGTGTGGGATGATGTGAGGGAAGAATTAGGAAGAGAAAATTTTGAGATGAAGCGAGGAAAGGCATTATAGAACGAAGGAAAATAATGAACGTGTAAGGATGTTGACGTAGAAGAGTTATTGGAGACAATGAGTGTTGAAAATGGAGAAGAAAAGGGAAAGAAAGAAGGGTAAGAAGGAGGAAAACGGAGGAAAAGAAGAGAAGGCACATGGTCACAGCAAAGGAAAAGGAGAAGGTGGAGGAGAAGGAGAAGGAGAAGGAGTAAGAAAAGGATGAGAAAGAAGAAGAGGATGAAGATGAGCAGGGTAAGAGGTAGTTGGAGGAGTAGATGCAGCAGGAAGAGACGATCACACACACACACACACACACACACACACACACACACACACACACACACACACACACACACACACAAAGAGCATGCGATTAAAACGTAACGTAAAGAAAAACACGGACACACACACAACAAGCGAATGAATTGCCTCAAAAGTGGATTACTGACAAACACGAAAAATTTGACGAAACAGCGTAAAGGGAGGCTGAAGGCTAATCATGGGGGAGAGGAGAGGAGAGGAGAGGAGAGGAGAGAAGGGAGGAGAGGAGAGGAAGAGAGAGCTGGGGTGGCATGGAGGAATAAGAGTACAGTTAGAGAGGAGTGGGGAGGGGAATCGAGGAGGAGGAGGAGGAGGAGGAGCAGGGAGGAGGGGAATGGATAAGAGGAGGGCCAATTACGAAAGAGGAGGTGGGGGAATTAACAATAACAATAAAAACAACACACACACACACACACACACACACACACACACACACACACACACACACACACACACACACAAAGGCGAGGTTAACAAACAAACAACTCGGGTGTATTGCCGGTTTCCATTGTCCTGAGTAATACAAGGGAATAATGATAGCACAGCAAATTAACTAGAAAACAACACAGACAATGAAAACAATAATAACAATAATAATAGAAATAATAATGATGATAATGGAATTTCTGGGTTTCCGCTACATTATTTTGCCTGTCCGTCTGAAATCAGTTCCATGTATGATATTTGTTGTTAGGAATGTGTTTAACTTTTGTGTGTATTTATTGAGAAAGTGACCTTCCTGGAAAAACAAAACAAAAAAGCAAAAAATAAAATGCAAAAAGGGAAAAAAAGAGGAAAGGTAATTATATTTTTGACAATCGAGACAAATAGAAGTAAAGGAAGATGCGCAGAAGCAAAATCGACTGCAAAAAGACATTATTAGTTTCACAATCACTACTTCCACACACACACACACACACACACACACACACACACACACACACACACACACGCCGCCTCGCAATTAATACCGTTTCGAATCACTTGGTAATAAATTCAGACTCACCAACTTCACTACCACCCACCAACACTGCCATCACCACCTCCTCCACCACTGTCACCACCACCACCACCACCGGCCTGTTGGGACCACGTGTTCGTAGCAAAGGCCAAGAGTGTTTTTTTTTTTTTTGTCTGTCGGTCTATCTGTGTGTGTGTGTGTGTGTGTGTGTGTGTGTGTGTGTGTGTGTGTGTGTGTGTGTGTGTGTGTGTGTGTGTGTGTGAACATTATTGACATAACACTTTGGAGAATGAAGAGGATACGCAGGCTCTCTCTCTCTCTCTCTCTCTCTCTCTCTCTCTCTCTCTCTCTCTCTCTCTCTCTCTCGCCATCTCTCTCCGCCATCTCCTCTCGCCATCTCTCGCCATCTCTCTCTCTCTCTCACATCTCTCTCTCTGCCATCTCTCTCTCTCTCTCTCTCTCTCTCTCTCTCTCTCTCTCTCTCTCTCTCTCTCTCTTCTTCTTCTTCTTCTTCTTCTTCTTCTTCTCTGTTTACTTTCCTTTCCTCTCCTTTCCTTTTCTTTCCTTTTCTCTGATATTTAGCTTTTAGGTCTCCATTTAGTCTTATACTTCTTTCCGCTCCTTTTCTTTCCTCTCCTACATTTTACTTGCTTTCCTTCCTCTTCTCAGTTCCTTGCAATTCCCTTTCTCTTCTACTTTTCTTACCTTCCTATACGCACCTAGATCCATGCCTCCACCACTTCACGCTTCCTCTTCCACACTTCGACTTTTTAACGCGTCTCTTTTTTTTCATCTACCCTTGTCATCTCTCTTCTAATCACCTATTCTTCGCCTCTTCACCTCTGTTTCGTTTCACCATTTCTCCTCATCTCTTCACGTCTCCTCTTCTCTCTTTTCCTTTCCTACGTATTCATGCCTTTTTCCATCACTTCATATCTTTACCCTCTCCTCCTATCCTCTTTTAACTTCTATATTTCAACCTATCATCTCTTTCCCTCTCTCTCATACTGTTCCTTTTCATTTTCCTACTCTCCATCGGTCTTCTCCCTTCCATACCGACGCCCACTCCTCCGTTACCTAACCTCCCCCCCCCCCCCAACACAACTCTCCCCCGCATACACACAGCAGAAAACAGAAAAAAAGAACGAACAAAAAGGGAGCGTTCCCGCGGCTGCCTCCCTGCCAATCGGTCGGCGGATAATTTATGCCACGAGAATTAATCACCCAGAATTATAAAGTCAGAATTGGCCCCGCGGGGAATCAACTGGTGGATAGAAAAGCAACATGTTTAGTATAATTAGCGTGGGAGCAACAGCGGTTTTCGGCGGGTTTTGAGAGCAGGAAGAGAGTGAAACAGAGAGGGAATGAGGGGATGGAATGGAAGAGAGAAGAGATGGATGAATATATGGATAAATAGATGGAGAGAGAGAGAGAGAGAGAGAGAGAGAGAGAGAGAGAGAGAGAGAGAGAGAGAGAGAGAGAGAGAGAGAGAGAGAGAGAGAGAGAGAGAGAGAGAGAGAGAGAGAGAGAGAGAGAGAGAGAGAGAGAGAGAGAGAGAGTAGACCATATGAGTACATAAATAGTTTTCAGAGATGGTTAGATAATTAGTGGTTAGATGGATAAATTGAAATCACAGGCGAACAAGAGGGAAAGCAGCCACAAGAGGGACAAGCAAAGATAAGAGAATCTGATGAAATAGGAAAAGGGTTACATTTAAAGAAGAAATAAAGAGTGCAACAGAAATGTAAAGAGAGGATAATGAAAGAGTAGATGAGAAGAGGAAAGAGGTGATGAATAGAAAAAATGAGAAAGGAGAAAAGATAAATATAGAGGAAAGTGGTAAAGTGATAAAAGTATAGAGAAAGGGATAAATGGGGACAGAAAAGAAACATGACAGAGCAGGAAAATTTTTGAAAACGGACCAAGGAAAAAAAAAGTAGATACCATTAGAGATGAGATGGAAAAGAGGAAAAAAAAGGTAGAGAAAGGAATACGTGAACATGAGAATTTTAGATGAAACAGAGAAATGCGTCAAGTAAAAATCTAGCACTTGGAAGACAAAACAGGGAAAGAGAAAGACAGACAGAAAAAGAAGAGGACAGGTAAAGATGCAGTAGAAATTGAAAAGTAAAACAAAGAGAGAAGACGGACAGTGGAGTATTTGGAAGGTAGACAGAAACAAAATAGACTGAGAAGTGATAGAGAACTTGTAAGGTAAAGCAGGGATAGAAAAGGATATAGAAGTAATGAGAAGAATCAAAAAGGATATGCAACAGAGACCAAGACAAGAGAGAAACTAAGCGACATCTATTGAGGAAAACAGAACTTGTAAGGCAAAACAAAGAAAGACAGAAGCAGACTATGAGAAGTAGGAAAATTTGGGAGGCACAGCAGAGATAACGGCAGACAAAGAATAAGAGAGCAAATGAATAGAAGAGAACTCAAGGTAAAAGATACTGAGGATGACGAAAAAAATAGGAAAACGAAGAAGATGCAAGAGAAAGGCGGAAAAAAAACTAAGAAACAGCTAATGAATAGAAACGACCTCGTTGGGTAAAACAATACAGAGATAAAGAAAGAAAATAAGAATAATGAATAGAAGAGAGCTCGTAAGGTAAAATAATACAGGGAAAGACAAAGAAAATGAGAATAATGAGAAAAGTAAAACATATATATAGGTCGACAAGAGATAGCTAATGAATAGAAGAGAATCCGTAAGGTAAAACAAATACAGAGATAAACAAAGAAAATGAGGAAGGTAAAACAAATACAGAGATAAACAAAGATAATGAGGAAGGTAAAACAAATATACAGGTACGACAAAGAAAACAAGAAAAAGCTAAAGAAGAGAAGAGAACACGTAAGGTAAAGCAGATATACAGAGAAAGGCAAACTGACAGGAGACTGCACAGCTAGAGAAGATCGGCGGAGGAGCAGGTGTTTGGGGCGACCCCTGGCAGCAATGATGGCAGAATTACTCGCATAGAGAGCTTGGTCAGCCGGGGAATTCGCTGAGCGCTGTGGTCGTTCCTCTGTGTGATACTATTAACGCGGCCAACACTCAGAATTTAAAACAAACAAAAATTATTTAGATATCGGCGAGTGGCGGCGGCGGTGGAGGAGACTGGGGTGGTGGTGGTGGTGGTGGTGGTGGTATGGGTGGTGGTGGTGGTTGCAGAGCTAAAGCTAAAGCCGTGAGAGAGAGAGAGAGAGAGAGAGAGAGAGAGAGAGAGAGAGAGAGAGAGAGAGAGAGAGAGAGAGAGAGAGAGAGAGAGAGAGAGAGAGAGAGAGAGAGAGAGAGAGAGCAGTTAAAAAGCAATCTATAAACTTGACGGATGAAAAATGAAAAAAAAAAGTTAAACAGAATAAACTACAATAGATTGCTACGCCAATCCGGAACCTACAACAAAAAAAAATTACAGTCATGGCGAAGGAAAAATAAAAGGGAGAGGAGAAATATAGAAAAAAATATGAAGAATGAGATCAAATAAAGTATAAAGAGGAGAAGAGAATGTCTGAAAAGAGAGCTATGAGAAGAAGAGACAGGACAAGATCAGAGTCGAGAAAACAGAAAAACTAAGAAGAGAAGAGGAGAGAAGGGACGGGACGAAAAGGGAAGGGAAGGGAAGGGAAGGGAAAGGAAGGGAAGGGAGGGGAAGGGAAGGGAAGGGAAGGGAAGGGAAGGGAGGGAGAGAAGGAAGGAAGGAAGGAAGGAAGGAAGGGAGGGAAGGAAGGGAAGAGAAGGAAGGAAGGAAGGAAGGGAAGGAAAGGAAAGGGAAAGGAAAGGAAAGGAAGGGAAGGGAAGGGAAGGGAAGGGAAGGGAAGGGAGTGGGAGAGAAGGGAAGAGAAGGGAAGGGAAGGGAAGGGAAGGGAAGGGAAGGGAAGGGAAGGAAAGGGAAGGGAAGGGAAGAGAAGGGAAGGGAAGGGAAGAGAAGGGAAGGGAAGGGAAGGGAAGGGAAGGGAAGGGAAGGGAAGGAGAGAAGGGGAAGAAGGGAAGGGAAGGGAAGGGAAGGGAAGGGAAGGGAAGAGAAGGGAAGGGAAGGGAAGAGAAGGGAAGGGGAGGGAAGGGAAGGGAAGGGAAGGGAAGGGAAGGGAGTGGAAGGGAAGGGAAGGGAAGGGAAGGGAAGGGAAGGGAAGGGAAGGGAAAAGAGGAGAGCCTAAAAGAAAAACAGACACGCGGAAAAGAAAAAAAAGATAAAAGAAAGAGATCAGTAGTGTGAAAAAAGGAGAAAAGTGGAGAAGGAGAAGTGGAAGGAAAAGGAAAGAAAGGGAAAGAAGTCAACTTACAAATTAAATAAAAAAGGACAAAAACTCTTACAGGGAGAAAGATACAACGAAGAGAAGAAAATAAAGGTGAACAGTTGGCAGAGTATTAATGTGTGTATAGAAATAAACAGGTTAAGCAAAGAAGGGAAAATGAAGGGCGGGTGAGGAGAGGAAAGGAAATGAAGAGATGGAAGAAGAAAAAATAAATGGTTTACGTGATAAAAAAAAAATAGACGTGTGGCATCAATTAGAAGAAACAATAATAAACGGAATGCATTAAAACAATAGACATTAATTAAGAGTAAAACAACAAACAAACACAAAGTCAAACACGCACAAGCAGACCACAACCCCGGACTCCGTAAACAGACGAGAAATCATTCATCGATTACAATAACAACACACAAAATGAACACACACACATATAACTTATTTTTTCACCCCACGCTTAAACAGATGTGCAAAACAAGCCACACACACACACACACACACACACACACACACACTACACACGGGCAGGCAGACCATGTGCATGTGCGTGTGTAGCGTGTGTGTGTGTGTGTGTGTGTGTGTGTGTGTGTGTGTGAGTGTGTGTGCATATAAAACGAGTGCTTGTTTAACACTCGCCCATAAACTGCATTACGGATTCATTACAGTTCCACACGCCGGCAAAAAACACCGCCATTGATGCACACACAATAGTTATTCAGCCTCATGAAAGCGTAATAATAATAAATGTAACGTAATGCGCCGAACAGATCGCCCGGAAACTATTGGGAAAAAAGGAGCGGAAAAAATTACAAAAAAAAGGCTTGTTAAATGAAAGGATGTTAGGGAATGCGCTAAGGGAATGCATGGAAATGTAAAATAACATGTCCTAGCTATGTTATAACGAATAGAATAATAACACTAATAACAATAAAACCACTTAGATGAATGATAATACATGTAACGCAATGAGACAAAAAGATAGGCCAGAATGCTTTAAAAAAAAGGCGCATGAAATTACCTGTGTATGAAAAGCATTGTTAATTTGGTGGAACTTTTAAAGAGACGGCACGAACGTGTGTGTAATGTAAATATCAAGTTTGTTTTTACTGAAAATGATGATGACGGATTACTAATGTGTTTGTTTTGGATGCTGCAGAATTCTTGCTTCCATTAGTGCCGGCATGATGCTGTATGGTGGGATGTGAAATACGAGTCTAACATGCACAAATAGTTCTGTCAACGTTTGCTTATTTAGTGGTTCTCTCTATATCTATATATCCATCCATCCACCTCTTTAATTGCCCATATTCCTATCTGTTTACCAATCTTTTTATCCTGCTCTCGATCTCAATATTTCGTCGTTGGCTACTGTTTAAGACTTTCTTCCATTTTAGTCAAACCGAAAATATTAGGAGAGGGAGGGATACAATTATAAGTGGGAGGAGAGAACCAAAGGAGAATGAAGAAACGGTTTACGCTATGCCGATAAAATTTCTGAAGATGGTTTAGGTAGTAGCGGGGGGGGGGGGGGGGGGAATGGAGGTGTTGGTGTTGGTGGTAATGGTGGTGGTGGTGGTGAGGGTGGTGGTAGTATTGGTGGCAAATGAAGATGGGGAGAAGGTGGAATAATATGAGGAAGATGGACAAGCGAAAGGAGATACGATAATAATGGCAATAAGATGCATTTTAATTCCTCTCTCTCTCTCTCTCTCTCCATCATTACATATTTCTCATTTATTTGCTTCTCAATGATCGCATTTCTCATTTTATTTCCTTCCTTTCTTAGCAATCAGTCTTATTCCTTCTTGGCCGTTACTCACACCTCCTCCTCCTCCTCCTTCTCCTTCTCCTCCTCCTCCTCCTCCTCCTCCTCCTCCTCCTCCTCCTTCTCGTCCTCACCCATTTGTCTGAACGTTATGTCCATCTCACTGACAATATTTCTCCGTTTATTTCCTTACACTGGTGGTGGTGGTGGTGGTCGTGGTGAAGGTGGTAGTGGTGGTGGTGGAGGGGATTGTGATACTGGCCATGAAAGTAATAGTTATGCATAAAAGTACTTGCAGTTGCCATTGGTGGTGATGGTGGTGGCGATAATAGCAGTAGTAGTAGTAGTAGTAGTAGTAGTAGTAGTAGTAGTAGTAGTAGTAGTAGTAGTAGTAGTAGTAGTAGTAGTAGTAGTAGTAGTAGTAGTAGTAGAAGTAGTAGTAGTAGTAGTAGTAGTAGTAGTAGTAGTAGTAGTAGTAGTAGTAGTAGTAATAGTAGTAATAGTAGTAGTAGTAGTTGTAGTAGTAGAAAACATAGGAGTGGTTGTAGGGGAACTGTGCTCAGGATATACAATGATAAAAGCTTGTGGCGTCGTGTTGTTTGTGTAATAATTGGAGTGGAAATCAAGGTATAAAATTTTGTAGTGATTTAGGTAGGATTAAATTTGGTTAGGTTGGATAAGGTCAGATTACATTTCCTTAAGCTTGTGGTAGCGTTCGCTGTAGGTGTTATAGTGGCGATTACTGCTTTTAGACAATAGTGGGTTTCATAAAGATGATGAAAAAGGCTTAGAAACGAGGCAGTGGCTGTGGTGATGGTGGTTAGAGCAAATGGTTCGAGTAATATTGTAATGAGAGTCGAATAAAGTAAAATACACATAGAAATGATCACGTTAGAATACTCCCTACATCGACATTGCTTCTCTTTTTTTTTCCAAACAACAGAAAACACACAGTTGCTCATAAAATTATCAAAGAGGTCTGCTGAGGAGTGGTGAGGGTTTTGCTTGAAGTTAAAACGGAGTCGCAATAAGAAGAGTTTGTAGAACACTAGATTCGAAAAACTAATAGGAAACAACGGTGGTGTGATAAGAAGAATTATAGATTTCTAAACCAAATGAGTTAATCAACGCGACAGGAAAAGACAAGAGTCCATTCAATCTTGTAAAGCCATAGATAACATGTACCGACAAATATAATGTTTGATGATCTCGAGTCTAATGGAACATAAAGAGAGCTTAACAGAAAATGAAAGGTAATGCAAACGAAGCAGGAATGAAAAAGAAAGAAAAACTAGAATGAATCCTGACAACTAAATATGTAAAAAGTCAGGGAACAAGAACGCGAAGAAAAAAAGACAGCCACAAAACCTTAGAAACACGACGCATAACAGGAATTGAGAACTTGGCTTGAATCGCTTCCAACAAATAGGAGGAAAAAAATAATAAGTGCATGGAACAAACACATAAAACCATACATCAAAAGAGAGAAAGAAACCCACACAGGACACAAAAAAAGACAAACATAAACAAAGAAGAGAAGATAACACATTCACGTCACTTACCGACCAGAGAAAAGAAGGAAAATGCACCACCACCACCACCACCACCAAACATGATAAAAAAAAGAGGAAGGAACGGGCGGGAAAGAGAGAGAGGCGGCGAGTCGAGGCTTGGGTAGGGGGAAAAAATAATAACCAGGCGCTCGTGAACAGTAACTGAGGCCTCCACTAGGTAAATACGAACAAAAATTTTAGGGTGTGAAAAGAATGGCGGATTGGTGAGAGAGGGAGGAGGAAGAGGAGGAGGAGGAGGAGGAGGATGGGGAATGGAAGAGGAGGAGGAGGAGAGGAGGAGGATTACAGAGGGCCATGAGGGTCGAGCTTGCAAGGGGAGGAAGGGGGATTTGTGGCTACAGTGGAGAATGGGTTGATGTGGAAAAGGGGGAATATTAACATGACGTGGAGTTGTTGCTAGTGTTGTTGTTGATGGTGTGGTTGTTGCTGCTGTTGTTGTAGAGTCTTGGTGATGGTTGTGATGATTATTGTTACAGTTGATGTGGTGGTGGTGTATAGCTTTTTTTTGTGTGTATGTGTGCGTGTGGGCGTGTGCATGAGAGAGGATACCAGTCGAGGTGTTGCTATGAGATTTATGTGTGCATGTGTGTGTGCGTGTGTGTGTGTGTGTGTGTGTGTGTGTGTGTGTGTGTGTGTGTGGACGTGAGCTCATGTTATACCTCTTGGGAATCATCGTTAACAGTATAAAAATTCGTACGTGAGTAAACTTTTCAATTGGCTGAATACACCCAAAAAAGAACGCAAAAGAAAATTAATATAACACAGCTACCATCGAACAATCCTAAATCGGAATCAGTAATCGTAAAACAATGATCGTATTATATCCAAACGTTGGTATAAAAAAAGAAAGAACACGTCAGAATTATAAATCTTACTTTACCATTTGCAGATTCGAAAATATTTAGTGCTTTGCAGGTATTTTTGTGTTAATGTTAATTTCCCTTGAGCTGCCTTCTTTGTTGTAAAAATATACCTCAGTCACAATAAAACAATTAATAACGAGGTCAGGAAAAAACAATGATATATATGGACACAAATAATACCAAAAAAATAAACATTGAATGAGTCTTGAAACCTCGAATACACTGAAAGAGAAGGTTCGAAAAAACGGAATAAGGTAGTTTCATAAAGGAGACAGGTTGAAGTGTCGGTGCTGAAGAGAGAAATAGAGAGTGAGCGAGAAGACGAATGGGAAAAGGAGAGAAAAGGGAGGCAAAATAGTCGATATAAAACGACCGGAAATATGGAAGAAGAGGGGACAGGAAAATAGAGAAAAGGGAAAGAAAGTTAACGAATAGGAGAGAGAAGACGAAGTAGTGAGAGAGAGAGAGAGAGAGAGAGAGAGAGAGAGAGAGAGAGAGAGAGAGAGAGAGAGAGAGAGAGAGAGAGAGAGAGAGAGAGAGAGAGAGAGAGAGAGAGAGAGACGAAAAGTGGACGGAAGGGAGGGAGCGTCGGATGATAGAGAGTGAGAGAGAGAAAGAGAAAGAGAGAGTGAGGAGGGGCATGAGGGAGGGAAGATAGACGAAAGGGAGGGAGGTGGGAGAAAAGAAAAAATAATGGAGGGAAGGGAGAGGAAGAGGGTGAATGGAAAGAGAGAGAGAGAGAGAGAGAGAGAGAGAGAGAGAGAGAGAGAGAGAGAGAGAGAGAGAGAGAGAGAGAGAGAGAGAGAGAGAGAGAGAGAGAGAGAGAGAGAGAGAGAGAGAGAAAGAGAGAGAGAGAGAGAGAGAGAGAGAGAGAGAGAGAGAGAGAGAGAGAGAGAGAGAGAGAGAGAGAGAGAGAGAGAGAGAGAGAGAGAGAGAGAGAGAGAGAGAGAGTACAGACGGGTGGAGGAGGAGGAGCTAGCTTGGATGCAGGAGAAGGAGGAGGAGGAGGAAGAGGAGGAGGGTGGAGTGGCGGTGCTGGTGGTGAGGTGGAGGGCCTGGTGGAGGGGTGGAGGGAGGAGGGAGGGAGTGACAGGTGTATGATGGATCGTGAATGTGTGTGTCAGAGAGGTGGGAGGCTGTGTGTCCCAACTGAGGATATACAAGACGATTTAATAAAGACTGGTAGATTATAGAGAGGAGGGGACGCCGGAGGGAGAGGAAAGACCATTTTATTGTGGGGAGGAAGTAAGGGGAGCTCGCGTCGGGGAAACTGATAATTTCTGAGCCTGGCCGTGACGGGGAGAGGGAAGGGGCGGCTGGAGGGGAAGAGGAGGAGGAGTAGGAGGAGGAGGAAGAGAGGAAGGAAGGGGAGGAGAGGACAGGGGAAAAGGAAGGGAAATTGATTCTACAGTTAAAGAATATTTTTTCGCGCGGGAAATTGAGTTCAAGAGAGAAATATTCATTTGAAATCATGGGATGTTGCTGCTTGCAGGTGTAAACACTGCGTTGGCTTCCTCTGGGCGGCGGCGATGATGAGGCGATGAGGGATGATGAGGGGCGAAGATTTATGCAAACCCAATACATCAACGTGCGCTAATTGACTTACCTGGCCCCCTCGCTTCTACCTGGCCGCCGGAACCAACACGTGGACGCCTCACACCTGCAATGAGGGAAAAATGCGTGTTAATTAAGTTACGCCCAGGTGGAAAAAGTAGTAATAAAAACAGGTGACTTCACGATTATATATAGTTAAGTCTTCGTGTCAGTACGAGGTAGGGTTGCAATGGAGGAGGAGGAGGACACGAAATTTTAATGAAAAAGAAACCAAGAAAGAAACAAGCCAACAAAGAACAAGAATTAAATGTAAAGAAACACAGGAGGCCAGACAGACGGACACGAGACACACCGAAAAAAAAATACAGAAAGATGTAAAGGAAGAAAGAAAAATAGAAAACTCATACGAAAATTAATAAACAAAGAATGATGAAAAATATTACAAAAAAAGGAAGGCAACATATATACACCTACGTGGCTCCCGGATGGTTGGTGCGTGGAAGAGTCAACGGAAGGTCCCTCGTTCGAGACCCACAACGGCTGTCTAAATACAATCACAGTCTAAAAGACCATGAGTTCTTCCACTCGTGACCCGATTCATCCAGCAGTGAGTGAGAACCATAAAGGACTTTCCTCTTTCTGGGGTATAGGTTTGTCGTTTCGAACAGAGAAAACCCAAAGCCCCCAATGGAGTACTCTATTGGAAATTCAAAACATCATCAGATCGGGAGCAACCACCATTGGGCCGTAAAGAGCTCTTAATGGCAAAGCTAACAAGCAACAGACAGAGTAAGAAATATTAGACAAGGAGGTAAGGAAAGGATTCAGTGCATAAGTTATCCGACCTTAGTACAACCTGAGGGCGACCGCCACCCAAAGCCCTATATGTGAGCTTAATGACAAAGTGCCACTGTGGGCCTGTTAAAAAATAACACCAGGAGGCAAGGACATAAAAAAAAAGCATCACCATAAAAATCAGTCATCATTAGAACCGAATGGGGCAGACCATCAGAGCCTTTCAGGAGAGTTCAAAGACGTGCACAGACTAAGGATCATGTCGCAGGGAAACAACAACGAGGAAGCTCTATAGAATAATGCAGCGTCAGCACAGACCAGACGTGATTCCCAGAGCACCACGGGATTAATTCAGGCACTGCTATAGACTTTTCACAGACGAGACCAAAAGAACAAATTATATCATATGTTGATCAACGCTAAAGACCACTAAATATACAACCCCATGAGCAAAAAAAAAAAGAAAAAAAAAAGGAACATAGCAGAGCAAAAAGCAACATACGCTGACAACAATATTAATTATGTGGAAAGGTCTTGTCGGGTTTACCCTCAGCATATTGATAAGCATAATGTTTTTCAGCTAGATTTCTACCAGATTATCAGCAACTTTCTAGTGGCTACAAAACAAGGAGTGCGTTATTAGTAAGGGGCGCGGTAAACTCTACGGACACCATCAGCCACGTTTATTTTACTCAACAGCTCCCGTGATGGACATTCCGAACACTCCAAATTTATTACCCCCAGAACAGATTTATTCTGCATCACACCATTATTACTCGTGTGTTAGCAGGACGAGCAATGACCACGCTAATCATTCTTAGTATCATAGTGAGCTTTTTCTTACCTACACTGCAGCCACTCATTTCTCCTCTCTTCGGGCAATACATTGACTTTGCCTTTATCACATAACGTGTTAGTTCTTAATTAATTGATAAAGGAACAAGAGGAAATTAAGGAACCCACGTGAAGAAGGTTGAACTACGCAACACAGCAGAATCACATGCACGACTATCACCGCTACAACCACCAGCAAGAAGAAAAACAACCACCAACTGACCGAACCGAACGACTGAGAGCCACGAACAACAACCCTACCACCACGACCACTACCGCCACCACCACCACCGCCAGCACTAACAACAACAACAAGGATATCCACAAACGCGAAATCCTGTTGCCTCTGATCGCTGAACGGAAGGAAGGAGGTGCAAAAGAGGTGGAATACGGCCGTGGGTATGTAAATGATGGGATCTAACCCTTTGCTTTGCTGCCCGCCACCACCCCGGCCCCTCCACCACCTCCACCACCACAGGTATGCATCAGCGCGAGGGCAATATTTAGACCTGTTTATTTAAGAGGAACCGACAGGTGTGTGTGTGTGTGTGTGTGTGTGTGTGTGTGTGTGTGTGTGTGTGTGTGTGTGTGTGTGTGTGTGTGTGTGTGTGTGTGTGTGTGTGTGAGAGAGAGAGAGAGAGAGAGAGAGAGAGAGAGAGAGAGAGAGAGAGAGAGAGAGAGAGAGAGAGAGAGAGAGAGAGAGAGAGAGAGAGAGAGAGAGAGAGAGAGAGAGAGAGAGAGAGAGAGAGAGAGAGAGAGAAGGCCTGACTTGTAGCCCAACAGAGTAATGTTGATGGAAATAATAACGGTTTGGTGGGAGTGGAGAGGATGCACTAAATCATTTTCTGAATTCTCTAATGCAAGAGTTAATCCGAATCACAACTCCCTCATCACTTTTTCTGGCACAAACTCTTGAATAGTCTACCTTGTTTTCGAAATCTTTGCTACTATTTTACTTTTACTTTTAAGTGACGGACAGATGATGTAATAACTAAATAAATGGATGTTATTGGTTGGGAGGGAGGGAACATTGCGATTACAGCTTTAAATGTGTCATCAAGCAGCAGCGGGGAACGTAAACATATTAAGATTGCATTCATTCCCTCCTTGTATCATTTTGTTTGATTTGAAGATCTGGATACCAATGTGCGTTATACTCCTCTGCTCTCTGTCATGATATCTTCGTGCATTAAACAAAAATCGTTGCTATTGTAACGTTGACCACTTATATTTAGAGAAGTTTTTAGAGGTCATTTTCTTTTCTTCGTAGTTTTCAGCATTTTGATCTGCGTTTATTTTTGTGATAGTATTCTAGATGGCCATATATACTATTTTACTACAGGCTCAAGGTAAATGAATAATGAAAGGACAATTTAGATAGCTCACGTGCAACCAAACACCCAAAAAGGTAAAGCGATGGGAAGGAATACGGAAGTAGCCGAAAATATTTGACTCCCATTTTCCATTCACGCCTTAAATATCAAACAAGATACCGAAACCACCGAATTCAGAAAGGTTCGAATAACCAACGGACACACACACACACACACACACACACACACACACACACACACACACACACACACACACACACCTTTCGAAAAAAATTGAAATAGTTTGAGGTCAATGGTAGTAGCGAGTATGAAAATATAAAGCACCTAAACTGTCGCCGGTCGAAATAGAAAGTGTTCTGTAAAATGTCTACAAAAGTGATGATGCAGGAAAGCCTTTTACATTACGGAAGACTTTTGACAGCGACCACCTACAGAAATAAATCTCTCGAAAAAGAAAAAGAGACGCTGCCACAATGTAATGAAGTACGTATAAAGGCAAGATATTTATGCTCTGGGGTGATCGTGATGAAAATAACACAATTAGAAGTAGAAGTAAAATAACATAATTACGAACTAAGAAGGAAAGAAAGATAGTGACTTAAAACAAACAAAAGGAGTTACGGAAATTATTATGCATTGTAGAACAGAGTATGAAAAAGGAGCTTCCCACATTCATAACCACCAATACTACTACTACTTTTCTACTACTACTACTACTACTACTACTACTACTACTACTACTACTACTACTACAATTTTCAGAAAAGCAGTGTACCTCCGACCTGCTTGTTTCCTTCCCTCCTTTGGCCTGCGGCGCTGACCAAACATTTATGCCGGGCGAGGCAGAGGAGGAGGAGGAGGAGGAGGAAGAGGAGGAGGAGGAGGAGGAGGAGGAGGAGGAGGAGGAGGAGGAGGAGGAGGAGGAGGAGGAGGAGGAGGAGGAGGAGGAGAAGGAGAACGAGAAGGAGGAGGAGGACGAGAAGGAGGAGGAGGACGAGAAGGAGGAGGAGGAGGAGGAGGAGGAGGAGGAAGTGGTGATGGCAGAGGAGGAAAAAGGGGAGGAGGGTCGTGGAAACAATAAGACGATGATTAACACACAAAAAAAGAGGAAGCAGAAGAAGAAAATAAAATATAGATAAAAGAAAAACTGAGATCAAATTTTAGTGTACGGCAACCAGTGAAACAACAAACTAGAGACAAATAAGTGTGTGTGTGTGTGTGTGTGTGTGTGTGTGTGTGTGTGTGTGTGTGTGTGTGTGTGTGTGTGTGTGTGTGTGTGTGTGTGACCCTTCCCTCGCTGCCTCCCCTTCCTGGCCAGCATTAGGCAACGTAAAGGTCCAGCTCATTCCGGCGGCCAACAGGACCTGCTAACAGGCCTAATAGACTCCAAAAGGGGGCTTTATTATCCAATTTATGCGGCATCGAATTTCAGGTGTAATTACGCACGAACGAACTGTCGCCGCCGCCTCTGTGTGTGTGTGTGTGTGTGTGTGTGTGTGTGTGTGTGTGTGTGTGTGTGTGTGTGGATATTCTTACTAAAGTCTTCTCTTCGTTCTTGTGTTTTTTCTTGCTGCTATTAAGTATCTGCTGCTAATTCTACTTCATTTTCTTCTTCGTGTTGTTCCTATATCCCTTTTTCTTCTTTTGCTTCTATTTTTCATCTGTTTATTTTTTCGTTGTTTCATTCGTATAATTTCTTTTACTTCTTCACTTCTCATCTTCCTCTTAAATCATAATTACAACCTACACGTACTGATACACACACACACACACACACACACACACACACACACACACACACACACACACACACACACACCGGCGTGCAAGGTCGACTGAGAAACAAGAGCGTGCAGCTTTATTCTTAAACACACAAATGTACAAAACCAAAATAAATAACAACAAAACTAAACAAACGGCAGAACACTTCATCCAACCAGCCAAACGAAGGAATGAAAAAAGGAGAAAGGACACTGAATTACAAACATATCATAAAACAAGAAAAACGTCAATACAAACAATTTTCATCACAAACAAATAAACTAAATACCTTCAAACATAATACCACCACAAGCACAATCGCAGTCACCACTACCATCACTACTACGAGCATCACCACTACCACAATCACCACTATCACCACCAACAGCAGTAGGAAGTAATAATAGAAGGAAAGTAAAGTTCTAACTTGACTCTCGCATGTTCCTTCCTTCCCCCGATCCGGTGAGCGCGCGGCCCGTCACGTAATGAATCCTAAACATAATTCTGGCTGAGCACCCTTAATCTCCCCGCTACAGGCCCCGGGGTAATCAGGCGGACCACAGGCCACAGCGACTCACAAATGCAGCGTCGCCAGGGACACAAATTCAGTCAAGGCAAAGGTACACATCCTCTTCCTCTTACCTCTCCTCCTCTTCTTCCTCCTCCTCCTCTTCCTCATCTTCATGCTCGTCCACGTTCTTGTCCTCCTCCTCCTGTTCCTCCTCCTCCTCCCTCCTCCTCCTCCTCCTCCTCCTCCTGGTCATCTTCCTCCTTGCTCTTTATATTACCTTTCTTACTTCCAGTTTTATTCCTCCTCCTTCTGGTTGACAAATGTGTTGGTGAGAACATAAGATTTTAAGAGAGAAAAAAGGAAGAGATACCGATAACTTAGCTGATAAATAAGTACGCATGATAATCTCCATGTTTCGTCCGAACACCCTTAAAAGAGTATTCTTAACCGGCTTTTAATGGCTATGTGTTATGCATTGAGAGAGAGAGAGAGAGAGAGAGAGAGAGAGAGAGAGAGAGAGAGAGAGAGAGAGAGAGAGAGAGAGAGAGAGAGAGAGAGAGAGAGAGAGAGAGAGAGAGAGAGAGAGAGAGAGAGAGAGAGAGAGAGAGAGAGAGAGAGAGAGAGAGAGAGAGAGAGAGAGAGAGAGAGAGAGAGAGAGAGAGAGAGAGAGAGAGAGACTTGATATCATTATTGCCTCTTTTTTCACTTCTCCCGTACGTTACATTACGCTGTTCCGTAATAATCGAGGAAAACGAGCGTGGAGATGAGAAGGAAGCGAAGGAGGAGGAGGAAAAAGAGGAAGAGGATAACGAAGATGGGAACAAACGACTGTCATAAGAAGCTAACAGACGAGACAAAGAAGATGTAATAGTAGTAGTAGTAATAGTAGTAGTAGTAGTAGCAGTAATATGAACAGCAGTATAAATAGGAACAATAGCACCAGAAGTATAGTAGTAGATGCTGATGAGGACGAAGAAGAGGAGGAGGAAGAAAAGAAAAGATAAATTAAGGAAAAAGAAGGAAGAGTGAAAGGTGGAGACAGAGAAAGATGATACGTAGAAGGAAGAGCAGAAGTAGGAAGGTAGACAGGAGGAAGAAAGAGGAGGAGGAGGAAGAGGACGAGGAAGAAAGGAAGAGATAAATCAAGGAGAAAGAAGGAAGAGTGAAAGGTGGAGACAGAGAAAGATGATACGTAGAAGGAAGAGCAGAAGTAAGACAGTAGACAGGAAGAGGAGGAGGAGGAGGAGGAGGAGGAGGAGGAGGAGGAGGAGGAGGAGGAAGAAGAGAAGAGGAGGAGGAGGAGGAGGAGACTCGTATCTTCCTGGACGGCCCTTGGCTCTGGACTGGGCAGTGAAGGCCACGTGCCTTCTATCATAATTAGTTACTTGATTAGCTGCACCCTCTCTCTCCTCCCGCCCACAGCGTTGCCATTCCTCTCCTCGGGTTGCCTCGCCTTAATTATACATCACATCAAAGTGTACGTCTCTCACGGCTGTTTGATGTTCACCTTATTTCGCTTATCATTTTCTTTACCTCTAGCCTTTCCTCCGCTCTCCTCACCTCCCGCTACTACTACTGACTACGTACGCTTAGCATTACGCGTGGTATTACTTTCCTCGTTTTCTCTATCTGTCGTCTTTCCTCACGTCTCTTCATTTTCTGCTTTCCCTCTTATCTTCTTTACCTTTAGTCTTCAGTCCACCTTCTGCTTTGCTACTTTGTAATTACTCAATGTTACATGTGATACAGTTTTGCTCATTATCATCTTTATCTTTAGCCTTTCCTCGCCTTTCTCTTCACCTCTTGCAATTTCTACTCATTACATACTCCTCTTAACATTACACGTGGTACAATTTTCCTCATCAGCTTTATCTTTAGCCTTTCCTCGCCTTTCTCTTCACCCCTTGCTATTTTCACTCATTGCGAACTCCTATTAACATTACACGTGATACAAAATTGGCTACGAATTTCTATATTTTTAGCCCTTTACTTGCTGCTTTTCACCTCCTGCTTTGCTATTAACTGCGTACTATTTACATAACAGGTAGCAGAAATTTCTATTGTTGCTTTAGTTTACATCACGGCAATACTTCTCATATAATTTTATTTTCGTTTAAATTTTCCTCGCCTCGCTTCACTCCAACTCCACACTACTTGCTCTAATAATAAGCATCATACACGTGTTTGTGATTTTCAAAAATTTTGCGTTGTCAGAGAGTATTGATGTCATTCTCCTTTTTGAAGTCATTGACGTTAGTATTCACATTATTATTATTATTATTATTATTATTATTATTATTATTATTATTATTATTATTATTATTGTTGTTGCTGTTATCTTTAATACCTGATATTATGTTATTTTGTCTAAGTTTCATTAGAAGTCACCTACGTGTATCTGTGTTCTTGTAGTGTCACATATGTTTATTACAGCAAATGTTTTCCTCACTTTTATTTTATTTTCTTTATTTGTATACATTCCCATACTCTTTTACGTACAAGATAGTTTTACATATATCTTAAATTTCGTGTAAAAGTTTCAATTCTGAGTATTAAACTTTTATACTCATATATTCTCTCTCTCTCATTACGGCTGAGGGGGACGCGAAAGGCCAAGACGCGGCTGGCAATGACGGCTGGACGGAAGGCTGCGGCGGACGGACTGAGGACGGCTGACTGGCTAGACGGCTGGATGGATAGATAGATGATGGCTGACTACGTGGATGAATAACCTACTGATAAAGCGGAAGGATAGATGATGAGATTCGAAAAATGAAAAATGAATGAATGCATGTGTGGAAGATTTTCTGTATGGAGTATGATGGCTCTCTGGATGGTTGACTGGATGACTGAGAGGATGGATGTGTGTTTCTGTGGCTGAATAGGGGTATGGATGCAGGTGTTCCTATGGAGTGCAGCTTATACTAAATTTGGTTAATATTCTGTGTTTACATAATTCCAATAACTAATTAGGGGAAGGGAAGGCAAGGAGGGGATAGGAAGGAGAGAGATAGGAAGGGAAGGGAAGGGAAGGGAAGGGAAAGGATGACAATGGAAGGGAAGGGAAAGGATTACAATGGAAGGGAAGGAAAGAGAGGGAAAATGATAGGAAAGGAAGGGAAGGGAACAGAACGGAAGGAAAGGAAAGGGAAATAAGAGGGGGAGAAAGGTTGAGAGTGGAAGGAAAGAGAAAATGACATGAAGTAGATGAAGGGAAGGAAAGAGCAGAGAAGGGAACGGAAAGAAACGGAAAGGAGAGGATAGGAAACAAATGAACAGGATAGGAAAGCGAAGGAAAGGGAACGGATGAGGAAGGAAGAAAATGTAAAATAATAAAATGGAAAGAATAAAGAAAATTAATGAAAAGGAAAGGAAAGCGAAGGGAAGGAAAGGAGGGGCGTGGAGGACGGAACAGCTGGGGCAGGAAAAGGGAAGAGGAATGAAAGGAGGAGGAGGGGACACGAGGGCCTGATGAGGAATTAAACTGACCTTAACTTAAGCTGCCTGAGTGTGAAGACCAGTGCAGGATGGAATGGAGGAGGAGGAGAAGGAGGAGGAGGAGGAGGAGGAGGAGGAGGAGGAGAAAGGAGGAGGAAGAGTAGAAAGAGGAGGGAAGATGGGGAAGATAAGAAAGAAAAAGAAGAGGATGAGGAGGAGGAGAAAGGAGGAGGAAGAGTAAAAAGAGGAGGGAATATGAGGAAGATACGGAAGAAAAAGAAGAAAAAGAAGAGGATGAGGAGATGTAAAAGGAGAAAAAGGTAAAGAAGCCGACTAAATACCACAATAGCATGATATAATGACAATGGCGTGTTCAGTTTTCAGAATATGTGGAGAAGGAAGACAAGCAGCATGAAATATTGTAGTGTAATAGAGTATTGAAATCAGTTTGATATGCATTCGCTGGAGAGACTCGAGAACGCGGTGACCGGTCTATATCCTGGCTATTATAACAAAGCTTGAAATAATAACGACGTGGCCTACATCACTGCGATCTGGTTAGCCATGTTTTTTGAAGCTGGAATGGACAAAGATGCTGAAAGATGGTTGGGTTCTAAGCAATAGATACACGTTAGACACATTCAGATTCACGAAGGAGGTGGAAAGTAACGACTAATAAATAAAATATACCAGACGAATTGAGCAAACATAGAATCCATGTTCACGATGAAGGTTAAGACGACTGATTAAGAGGAATATAGTGGACGAAGTGAGTAAACCTTGCTCCCATGTAGTTGGTGCATATACGAGGTTGGATACATTTAGGGCTGGTAATGGAAGACTGCGAAAAATTAATCCTAGGAAGTTGCAGTGACTTGATCGAAAGGCTTCTTGTGACCTTCTTAAATCCTTGTGCATACCCTGGCATAGCTTCATTCTGCAAGAAGTAGCATTAGTAACGTATGTATGTGATGAATATTTTGAAAAGAATACGTTTATAACATGCGCATTTTTACTCCAAAGAAATTAAAAGAAACAAACATAAATCTCGTACAACGCTGAGCCAAGGTTCAAGACAGAGATACTGTTGTCTTATTTTTTTGTGTTTGTAATTTTGTTGTTTTCCTTCTTCTTCTTCTTCTTCTTCTTCTTCTTCTTCTTCTTCTTCTTCTTCTTCTTCTTCTTCGTCTTCTTCTTCATCCTCTTCTTCTCCTCCCCCTTTTACTTCTCCTCCTCCTCTTCCTCACCCCCCCCCCGCCCCCACCCCGTCGTGTCTGCGCCTGCGACCCCCGTGTAAGCAGTTTAATCCGTACACAGAGACATTCCCGTAAACAATTTCGCTCATAAAGAAATGGAGAACGTGAAATGAATATGAAAAATAAATGCTGTACCGGCGAAAGCGAACGCGAAGACAAATAAACTTATAAATCTAATCAGTCTTTGGTGACCTTGAAGCGAGAGAGAGTATTGTGACACGCTGAAAATTCATATAAAAGTAAATGACAGCAAACTGGCGAAGGGAGGAATATGCGACACGAAATTTTATCAACGAACTCGACATAAAAAACAAAAAAGGTGAATGAGATGGTGGTTGAAAAAGAAGGAAAAGGTGAAGGAGGAGGAAGAGGAGGAGGATTATGAAGAAAAAGAAGAAGAAGAGGAAGAGGAAGAAGAAGAAGAAGAAGAAGAAGAAGAAGAAGAAGAAGAAGAAGAAGAAGAAGAAGAAGAAGAAGAAG